>NC_087215.1:39254601-39312101 GCF_015104395.2 Macrobrachium nipponense
GATATGTAAGTACTGTATGTATGTATGTATATACACAATACTTTTCATATAAATTTATATCTATCTTGTATTTACATATAAAGAAAAATATATGTGCATACACACACATCAATAAAAAGGGATTCATGAGCATTGATATACTGAACTGTGAAAGCAGACTTTATGACTGATGCAACCTTAACTATCTTTGGAAAGTTATTCTTCAATTCTTTAAACTATCCATAAAATCAAATGGCCCTTTTTGCATTTCCTCTCTAATTCTGTCTTTATTCCATATACTTAAGGTTGCATAGTTATGCAAGAGAGAAAGCTAACTGAAATCACTAGTAAATTTTAGGTGCCTTTCGAGCAATGAACAAACAAATTTTACAATGTCTTTCCTCCTGTTGTGAAAAACTTTTTGATGTGATACAGTGTTTTTGAGAAGAAAATTCAGTGTTGATGGCTAACATAACTTAACTTCATACATAGCAGCTCAATTCATAACAAGATTCAGTCATTGTCTTAGAACGCATACCATATAAAAGTGTGCTTGTGAATTTGCATTAATAGGCATATGCATACATAAATTTCAATATGTATTTTAACTACCAGGTATTACGAATGAAATAGGGGTTAACTACAGTCAGTCCTCAACCTATGCACTCCTAACTTATGTAGTAACAATTATGTGTATATGCTTAAAAATAGTTTAAAAAATATCGAAAAGCTAAATTTTAATTTGCTAAGCGTGCCAAGTACACCAAGAATCTAAAGAATATGTTATTATTATTTCATATTGATACTATAAAACACTAGGGTTGTGTGTGTATGTCTAATACCACTTTACAATTCACTGATTAAAAAAATCACAAATGCAAACCAAAACTATGACACATCTTTAGGACTACTGTAGATGTAAACATCTTTCAATAATGTATTCTGTTATATAACCACAACTTGGAACTGGAACTATGACTCTCATCATCAAAAGCTACTCCAACTACAATAATTGTAATATAAAACAAATTACAGCCTTGTTTACTTTAATTCACTATTGCTAATGTGAGAGAGAGAGAGAGAGAGAGAGAGAGAGAGAGAGAGAGAGAGAGAGAGAGAGAGAGAGAGAGAGAGAGAGAGAGAGAGAGAGAGAGAGAGAGAGAGAGAGAGAGAGAGAGAGAGGTTAAATTTATTTTTTCCCACCTACTCAAATTATTGAATATCTAATTCACTCTTTTATGCCATAAAAAAGATGCATTAAAGATATTTATAATTCTAGAATAAAGGAAAAGTTAGTTTTGTTGTTTACACAATTACAGTTATAATTGTTCCTTCAGTGTTGAACTTGTGCAGCCATTTTTTTGTCCTTAGTCACCAGAGTAAATCCTAGCCACTTCAATCAATCAACTTTTGTGTATTAACCATCATATTAATTTCATAAGAAATCAATTAATTTCTCATACTAACTCCCTTCAACCGTAGCTGAATACTTATTCCTAATACATGTCAATTAAGCAGTCTATGCTCCAAAATATACTATAATTCACAATCAAAAGTTCTTAAAAAAATAAATGAATAAACAAAGAACACCTTTGCAATTTAGCCTCATAACCAATTCCAAACTAAATTAAATGATTCTGACATTTATTGTAAAAGATTTTTGCTTTCATAAAAATTCTAAAAAATCAGGGAGATCTCTTACTTCAAAGGCATCAGAAAAAATACCTGCAGTATAATTGTAATGTACTTTTATAAGAAAAATTCTTGATAAAAAATGGCAAATGACCAACAATAAAGTGTTTTCAGGGTTGAATAGCAATGTGTTACATATAGCACTTTCAGAAATGGTAAATAATTGTTTCCATTCAAATTCTCTGCCTACATAATCCCCAAAACAGGATAATGAAACTATTGTGGTTTTGTTATTCTGGGATCCAAACTTAGTAAGTGTAACAATCCTGGATTCTAATAAAGTTTTCAGATCGTCAATGCAGTACCGAACATAGCAAGCAATTGAAGTTTGTACTGAATTTTCTATTACTTTACACACATGGCTTGTTAAGTACAGTGACATGTACAGTACTTCATAACATGATATGTAATTTAGTTTCCTTGTAAAGCACATTTATTAAAATATTGTACTTCTTGTGATTCAAATGCACAAGAAATATAGTACTGTTTCTTTTATGAATTCAAGAAAGTGTTTACCACAGCTTTAGACTTTTTAAATACATTGTTTCAATTATGTCCTAGCAATTACTCAAATTTTATAGATTCGAAGTGAAATTTCAAAAGAAATTCAACACAAAGAATTGTTAAAGACTAATGGATCTTAGAATAAAAAATGTAAATGGCAAGGACACGCTAAAAAAGCCACTATAATATATTTTAAAATATGGGTAACATTTGAACGAAGAGCTGTTGAATGAAAGGATAGAAGAATGAAAGGGGTAGTATAAGTTGGGATGTACCGGTGGAAATGGCTCATATGGAAGTACTACAGTACATGGGGCAATTGTTTAAATGAAAAACAGAGAAGTTCTAAGAGTTAATGGTGTTGTGTAAATAAAATGCTGTAACAGAGTTGGGATTGTAGGACAGAGTACCTGACAAGTGAGTTTAAGGTATGTTTGGATTACAGACAGCTATCAAAAGAATGGGGGAAAAGAATAATTACTAGAGAAAGGTAACTGAGATGACTATGACTTATAAGAGTATGATATTATTACAGTGCATCCACACTACAGTAAAACATTGTCATAAACACATGATGACAACTAATCTGCTATATTTCAAAAATAGGTTGAAAATAAGTCAATGACTATAAGTGGAGAGCAACCTTGGGTTACTACTGTATAATTTGATGAACAACAGGATAGAACTACATAAGTAATTTATTCTGTTTGACCTGTTTGTGCTGAGGTGGGACTGGGGGAAGAAGATTCAAGGATTCGAAACAGATGAAAAAAGTTGACTCGAGCAGCCGACCCTGCTATACAGTGGGACTAATAAGGTTGAAAGAAGACGAACCTACTTGTGCTGTCTGTCACTGATGGGTGTTTATGATGTATTACTGAAGTGTGGACACACCCTTAGTATACCAGGAAAGATGTATCAAACAGTTTTGACAGAGGCAAATAATGGAAGGTTTGATAACTGAATAGTAGCGTGGGTGTAGACATGATAAAAAGTTTAGCTCATGTGTTTATGACTTCCTGTGTAAAAAGTTTGAGAATACTGTATAGCAAAAGGCTTACCATAGGCTATATGAATGTTGTAGGGGATGTATAGTTTGAAAGTCAGCTTTCATGATGAAAACAGTGTATATGTTAGAATATGCAGGTTTGGTGTAAAAGTAGATGTGAGACAAGGGAAAGCTGAGTTTCCATTGGTGTTCAATATGTTTTTATGAACGAAGCAACAGGAGACCCAGAGGAGCCAAAGAATGAACAGTAGATGACAATATCAGAATGAGGGATACTGAAAATAATTTTGAAATGCAAGGTGGAGTAGCTGAAGTCTGCAGATGATGTAGTGGATTGATGATAATGAAACAGAGCAGTAGTACATCATCACCCGTCCCAAATGTATTTGGATGGAAATCATATTAAGCCTAGGTCTTCATTTACATATTTCCTATTCCATGATTTCATGGGCCTTCCTAAAAATCTTTTGCCTGATACTTGCATCTTTAATGTTTTCTTGTCTGACTACTCCTCATCATTCTCAACACATGTCCAAACCATCACAATCTTTTTTTTTCCCAACCTCTGGATACCATATCTCCCCTACAGTAGTAATCTCATTTGTATATACAATCTTTCCTTTTGCATCATCATTTCCTTTAATGTATACATAAGCATGGATCCAGAATTGCTCTATAATTATAATGGCTTTTTTTTTCTACTAGACAAGGGAGTTTCTTGGATAGTAACTGTTAAGTTGCAGGAACCATTTCAAATTACAAGTTTATGTGAAAGTGAATTTCTAATAATCTTAACAGCAGAATATATTGTATGCTGAAGATTCAGTAAAAACTTCTTCAAGGGATGTATTCCAAGATGCATTCAGTGTTGGTTGAAATTACAACAGTCACATAAAACATAATCAAATGTCAGTATTGATTTATACAATCTATACATACTACATGGGCCATGAGGGGTATTCATCAAATATGATTGGTGGAATCTATTTGAAGACAGGACAAACCTGCTTTAGTGTGGCATTCCTTCTGAACTGGGGAATGCCAAAACCAGTGTGCACTTAATCTACAGCAACAAGGAACACTAACAGAAGGAAACCAAGATACAGTGGCAGAAGCACAGTAGTCAAATGAGATATTATTCGACAAAATCTCTCTTTTACTCAGAATCATAGATTTCAGTAACATTTAACAAGCATGTATAAGCTATATTGAATGAATACTACTATCAGTTCTGCTTCAAAACAAGGGATTATCAGGTAAAGAGAACTTAACCCTTAACCGATTGGTTAAATATATATATTAAGCAAACTACCAGACTGGCCAAACTTTAAGATTGGCCAATATAAGAAAAAAACATCAGTGTAAGGAGGAAGATATGCAAATCGCAAATGTACTAAGGAAAAATTCAAAAGATTTTTCAGTACCATCCATAGGAAGTTGAAAGTGACTATTTACAACTCTGTGTGAGACCTCTTTTACAAGACACCCATAAAAATATGAGAATTTTACAATGTTATACATGTTTTTTCTAATAATTTCTTTTATTTTATTTCGTAAAATTATAATTACAATTCACACAATAACATAACAGATAAGAACTAATATCAATAACAATTTCAGAGTATATTCATTGTATATTATCTTCAAGATTTACTGAGATGGGGTGCTCCAGTAACTTTTTGTGAGGTATGTAGTGTATATGTTTTTTTTAATATTTCTTTGCAAAATTACGATTATAAATGACATACTATCATAAAAGATAAGAACAAAAACCAACAGCAATCCCATGGATATATTTATGAGCAAATAAATAAATAAGACATCATGGCACACTGATCCCCCTCTGTCCTGTGCCAAGCTACTACAGTTGCCATAAATCATTTAAAGACCATTGAAGTGAAATGAACATCTTTCCTGTTAAATTCATCCAAATCATATAGTACATAATATTATTACTCATGCGAGTTAGCCCGTCTATCGCTTTAAACCTGTCATAGATCATCATATGAGCATGCCACCGTCCATTAAGGGTTAATTGTTTTATTGAGAAAATGGAAGCAAATTCTTTAGCATACAAAGAATTAGACCCCCAATATAAAATGTATATAGTAGACTTTACTGTCTAAGTGTTTTCTTGCATGCTGCCTATGATGCTCAGAATAAGGTAGCAAATTGGCCAAAATACCAACTGCTCACTGGTACTCAACCATTAGAGGAAAGGCTGGTCAGACAGTCGGATGCAGGGCCCCCAACATTAAGTGAGGTACTTTCCCATTTCCCATACATACACTGAATAGTCTGCCATATTCTCTGTACACTCTTCCTTGACACTCAAGACAACACTTTATATACATACTACACTTTCCATTTTTATATCCTTGTCAAAATTCCCAGCCTATGAGTTGTATATATCTAAATAAATTAATGATCAGCCAGTAGCCAGTCCTATCCCAGAAAATAATGAAGCAAGTTGGGTTGTCATTATGGACCTTATAAACGATACAAGATCCAAAATTAAAAATGAGTTTTCAGAACTAAAGGAAACCCTGACAGTCTGCAGGTAGGTAAGGCATACAAAGAATATTTGGGATGATAAAATATAAGTCAAGCTCATAAAAAATGAGCACTATCAATGAAAAATATAGTTGGAAAAGGCAGGAAGGTTGCAGAAATACTTGTGGGAAGATACATAGGTAGATATATGCTGTGCATATGAGGTAAGGTATAAAGGAGCTGGCATAAAATCTACTTTTGGCCACATGGAAATATAAATTCCAATAAAATGATGTTAAGACATAAATATAAGATGAGTAAACAAAAGAATAATGAATATGAAGATGAGCTTAGGACAGTGCTCTTGCTACAACAGGAAACACTGGATGAAGGAAAGCAAGATACAGAGGCAGAAGCACAGCAGTCAAATGAGATACTATACTGTTAGGAGGAGACCGATTTAAATGGTCACATCGGAATGAACAAGGGTGATTTTGATAATTTTACTAATATATACAGCCAAAAAAATAAATATGGAGAAAGAAACGGTATTGGAATTTAGCCACATTAGTTTTTGTAGTTGTTTAACGCAATGTTTACAAAAAAGTTGATAACATACAAGAATGGGGAAGCAGAAATCTAGATTGAGATAGACTTTTTTATGAATGAAAAGTAGGGGCAACATCAAAGAAGTAAATTGTACTGTTGTCCTACGTAATGTTTGCCTAACAGTACAGACTGCTATGAGTTAATTTCATAGAGAACGATAAATATGTACTATACTACTATATTTTTTATGGCATAGCCAATTTTAGTCCTCACCAGAGTTAACACTCTCATGGTCCCCCTTGGGGCTCCATAAGACAAACTAATTACAAAGAATTCTCTTATAGTTGGTTTTGGCCAGCATAGCACTTGTTGGGACAGTGACAGAATAAAAAGGTCTCTGGACAGGAGGGCTCTATCTCTTGTCCTGCAGTGACTGCCTTGTCTCTCTCTGTGTCCCACTCACACAGATGTGACAAAAACACATATCTGCCATCTTTCTCATTACGCTCTGGTATGTCCAAGAGTTCACTATGTAATCCCCAGGTTTTGCTGCAAAAACTGTGTTCGACTATGCATTTTTCAATCATCATAACACAAATAAAGCTAAGTATGTACCAAGTTTTAAGACCCAGGTAAAAGCTTTAGTTCCTACAAATTTCAAAGGGTGGGCTTATATTTGTTTGAATTGGGAGCTAATAGGCCTCTTGCAAGGCGGTAAGTTAGGAATAGATAGTTAGGGTACACTGTAATTGCCATGCTGTTTTTTCTTGTTTGAAAAAGTGATAATTAAAAATGAGCCAAATATTAGTAAACAATTTTGTTACTGAAACTCATTATTCAATGACATTTTTTAACATTGACAGATAATTGGAGGTTACCAAAAGAAGTGATTTTAGTTCCCAACCATGCTCAACTTCCAACCTTGGTGTTTACTAAAGGCCAATATTTCCTTTGTACATACTATTTTTATAAAAAAAAATAAATGGTTTTCATTGACAGTTTACCAGTTATCCTTAATATTGGGGTTCTTTTCAACTGTTACTGGAAATATATTCAAGCGGGTTTACTTCCAACAGGTATTACTCTGCCAGTGGTGACATTCCTTAATGGTGACATTTGCCAAACAATATACAATTTTAGATAGTACTTATTTTATATATTTTGGTATGATGATTCCAGTAATCATTTATTTCAATTATGTACCAACTACAGGCAGTCCCCGGTTATCGGCGGACTTAGTTATCGGCGATCCGGTTTTATGGGGCTTGTCTAGCGCCATAAAATTGGTGGTTTATGGCGGCATAAGGAACCTTATGGCGCCATAAGGACGCATATGACGCGCCATAAGGACGCACATTGTGCGCCATAAGGGTGCTTATGGCGCTGATAACCAGTTATAAGTGCCATTATGATGCCATAAACCACTGAGTTTTGGTTAACGGTGGTTTTCGCTTATCACCACACCCCCAGGAACGGAACCTCCACCGATAACCAAGGACTGCCTCCAACGTAGCCCATAACCTTTACCTGGCACTTGGGAACAGACCAGGTAATCAAAGGTTATGAAATGTGTAGAAATATACAGTATGGATATCCATTTAGTTTTGTCTGAATTAAGTTAGGAAGCATATGCGTACAATCCCTTTAAGGCAATGTTTTTGTAATAGTGGTGAATTAATATTTTAATACATTACTATTACAGTATTATATGGATATGACCCATTGATCATGTTTCCTTACATAATACTACGAACATGTAGTACTTGTGGCCATGTAGGCCTGTATTAATTTGAAGTGTAGGTTACCTATACAACGATATACATGGCTAATACCAGGCAGTTTTTATTAAACACTTGTTCCTTTAATTACTACTGGGCTGCTCTTATGCAGGACCTAATCATTACCTGTGCCACAGCGAATTGCTGTCTGCTTTTCGCTGTGGAAATGGCTCAACTACATGCCATGAGCCAGGCCCTGAAGGAATAAAGGAGAATTTGGTTGGTTGTTAGACATGTGTGAAATATGCAAAATGCTTCTGGCAACAAGTTTAAATGATGAAAAAGTTCATTTTTAACCCATCTCTATGAGTTATAGGTTTCAATAGCAGTATGAAGGAAGACTACTATACAGTTGACCCCCTTATTTACGGGGGATGCGTACCAGACCCCACTGCAAAGAGCTTGAATCCACGAATACTTAGAACCCATGTAACAATGCTTAAAACTGGTTATCGGTGCCAAAATCCAGTTATCAGCGCCATAAGCGCAAAAAATTGCCAAGTTTCAGTTAATGGCAACTTTCACTTATCATCAAGCCCATGGAACCCTTGGCAATAACCAAGCAGTCCCCGGTTATCAGCAGTTAATGGCGATCCGAAAAGTGTTTCAGTTATGGTGTCAATAATAGTGTTATGGCACCATAACATACCTAACAGAGGCACCATTAACTGGTTATTGGTGCCATAAATTGCCATGTTTCGGTTAATGGCAGTTTTCAGTTATCAGCACCCTGCTGAGAGTGGAAACCAAGCCGATAACCGGAGACTGCCTGTACCTAATTTTTTAAATAGTTTTATCACAAAAAGTGCATTTAATCATGACACTGATATGAAAATTCACTCATCTACGGATATTTCTCATAAAAAATACTGCGAATGCGTGGTGAATTTCCTACAAATAATGGGTATATAAGGTCCATAGAGAAATCCACAAATATGTAATAGGAAAACTCTGCTTGCTGTACTTTACTGCCAGGCAGTGATGATATGACTACATTGGCTCAATCAGCTCATGCAGGCTTCCCTGATAGGGAAATTCTGCTTGCTATACTGTCTATATTGCCAGGCAGTAATGATACGACTGCGTTGGCTCATCAGTTCATGCAGGCTTCCCTGATAGGAAATTCCACTTGATGTACTTTCTATACTGCTGGATGGCTCTGGCTCAATCAGTTTACACAGGCTTCCCTCATAGGAAAATTGTACTTTCTATACTGCCAGGCACTTGGAATAACAACTGATATGAATAGGATGATAGTCATTTTGACCAGAGCAAATTCTTAGATTAGAATTGTCTCATTTTCTATGGCCCGACCTGACCTGGCCATAACATTTTTTTCACACTTAAAAACTAAAAATGCACTTTGACGAAAAACAACTTTTTTCTTCATAGATGAATAAATTGTATACGGAATAGTGTATACCAATGCATATGTGCAAAATCGTGCATTTTGTTTATGTAACCTTCCAAATTTCACCAGATATATTATACATAGCTACTAATCAGGTACAATATACATTGGTTTACACCATTGCATATACAATTTATTCATCTATGAAGAAAAAAAGTTGTTTTTCGTCAAAATACATTTTTGATTTTTAAGCGTCTGATAAAAATGTTACGGCCGGGTCAGGTTGGGCCATAGCAAATGAGACGATTTCCAATCTAAAACTTTGCTAAGGTTAAAATGATTATCATCTTACTCATATCAACCTTTGTCGAATCATAGGTGCTGTGCTAATACCACAAAGTATATATCATTACATATCATTAGAAAGGTAATTTAATCTACCACAATTTTGTATATAATAAGTTTTGATAAAATACATTCTTTTGGAGTATAACATGAAAATGTAGAAAAAAACAGCGATTTTGGGGGGTTTTTAATTTTGCTAAGGGCCCCGGACATTATGGTTCTTTTTTAAAACTAGGGACCTATCAGAACACATTGGTGAAGGAATAATTTAGTTACAAATTTTTTCCTGGTTCGACCCTTAAATTGCCTTCCTATATGGAGTTTATATTATTGTACACCATTATATAGAAAATATTATATATTTCAATAGTGCAATGAAAATGTTTTAAAAAAATGCCTATTCAAAAAGTTGAGACAAAATCCAGAAAAAATGCATTTTCTGGGTTGTACCATCATCCTTTGTTGAATCATAGGTATTATACTAACAAAGAAAAGTATACATCATTATATATCATTAGATATACGTATAATTTTGTCTTCTTTAATTTTGTATATAATAATGTTCTTGATAAAATGCATAGTTGAGGAGTATAACATGAAAATGTAAAAACAAAATCACAAATTTGGGGGGCTTTAGCCCCCTAAAAATTTTGCTAGGGGACCTGGATGTTTTAGTTTTTTTTGGTAATACTAGGGACCTATCAGAATTCATTGGTGAAGGAATTATTGGGTTACAAATTTTTTCCCAATTCGGCCAATTCTGATGCTAAAATTCCCTTACTACCCAGTTTCATGGAAAATATAGTACAACAATAATTTTATAGAACTAATAACCTCTCTGGGGGGCTTCAGCCTTCTGTCTCTTCACTTTTGAAGCAATCAATCATGTGAAGAATGATTTTCAGAATTTTATGATGACTGGAAAATGAGAGTTTACGGCAGAAATAATAAAACCATTTATCTCACTATCCCAGTAGTACTATCAAATAGTGCTGCATAGGAATAAGACACATTTATCCTCCCTTATGAGAGGAAATAATTCCAATTGGACAAGGCTACCCAGTAATTTTGGACCCCTAAAGGGAAAATCTCAGCAATTTGGGAACCCTATGAGGAAAATCTCAGGACAGACATTGCAAAATTTTATACAAGACTCCACCTACTAAAGAGCTTCCAGTGTCTTCCAGAACAATGTTCACTGCAGTTGCCAAAACACTTGTGGACCCTATTGGGAGCACTCTACAACTTTCTAGTGTGTTGCATTAAGGGTTGAAAGGAAGCATTGGTGGGCTCCAACACTTTGCTCCCAAATGTTCCCTCCTTATTGCTTCTTCCCCCATCTGTTGAGATCTTTTCTGGGCTCGGCCGTGTCGCTCCGTGAAATACGTTCCTTTAGCGCTATTTCTAAGGTAAAATATTGTTATAATACCAGAGAACTGCTAAATTGGACATGTCAGAACATTCTGACTCGCTCACCTTTATTAAAAGGTGTCGGTATGGATCTGGGGCGAGTGAAATACACTACCACAGCAGCCTTTCCAATTAGCCTTTTCCACATCAAAAACCCTTTAGAAAAGGGGAGCTGAGCTACGGCTCACTTCCTGCTACCGCATAGGTAGCATCAGTGATGTCATTCCTTTAGATAGCCTTTCGTGAGCTGCACACATTTTTTGCGCTCTCGTATTTTCTGCTTTTTTGCTTGTGTTTTTGTGTTATGGATCGTCAATCTCTTTCTGCATCAAAGTTAAGTACTGGTTTTATGTTCGACACTATCTAGGGAGTGCTTTTGACCTTCGTGGTCCTTTTTATTTAGGATTTTTTGAGGCATCGCCTTACACAGTGGCGGCTGCGAGCTGCCATTACTGCGTACCCGTGTCGTATCGGTTTCATGTGGTCTTCCATACCTAGTGAACCAAGTACTTTATCAGTACGAAGTGTTTTTCGTTTGTGTTTTGAGTGCAGTATTGTCGATCTTGCGTATATTTTTCAGTTTTCATTTTTAGTTTTAATTTTTTTTTTCGTGAATTAGCACGGGGGTTTCCTTCTGAGCACGTGTCTTTGTTTCGTGCCTCATCGGGTACCCACCGTTATATTTTTCGCACATGTCTTTCTGTCTGTTACGTATTTTCTGTAACGTTCGTTTTATTTTGTTTTCATACCTACCCTGGCCGTCTGCCCAACGGTATCATTATATCGTTACGGCAATAGGCTAGTTCTGGTGTACTACTGTCAGGGCCATCCTTATTGGGTGGCCCTGCCTGGTTGTTATGCGAATTAGGGTTCATTTCTCCAATCGGCACCCAACAGACAATTTATGTCGACGTATAATACGTCCAATCGGCGTTTAAGGGTTAAGGCCGAAATTGAAAGTGTTGATAGCATCAAGGCAGAGATCCCCTTTGTTCCACCACTGAAGCGTGAATGCAAGGTAAGAAGGGGAGGGGTAGAGGTGGGAGGGATTGGAGGAGGGAGTGGTAACCTGCCTCCCTCATACACAACTCCTTCCCCTTCTGTTGCTGATAATGATGATGAAGGATGGTCTACAGATCCTGGCCCCACTGTATAACATGAATTGAATTTACATATGTTTCACAGCTGAAAGTGCCAGTGTGCCAAAAAGTGCTTTAGATTTCCTCCAGCTACTTTTCATGTGAGAATTATTCTGTTCTTTGATGGATGAAACCCATCATTATGCCATACTATATTGCAAGGACGTAGTAAAGCAAAAGAGCGTACTGAAGTGGCAGGTCTGCAATATTACTAATATTACACATTATATCAGAATGTGCATTTTTATGGGTGTGCTGAAGTTGCCACCAGAAGAGATCAGTTGTTCTAAACATAGTAAATACTATCAAGGAGCATGGTAACTAGTGGTATGCTTTTGAGGAAAGGAATGTTATCTTTCAAAGTGTATGCGTATCCCCATATAAAGCCCTTGAAATATGGAATCCAAATTTATATTTTGTGTGAGGCAGAATACAGTTATAAGCTTGATTTCATGGTGTATCATGGTGCAGCTTGTCCTGTGTGATGTGGTTTTTCACTTGCTTAGCCCATATCTAAATAAAGGTTATCACTTGTTCTGGATAACTATTACAATCCTGTGAAGCTGACAGAAGAATGTATGAACATGGGGTGCACACCAGTGGCACTTAACAGTTCAAGAGAGGGTCACCAAAGGCACTCAACTTCTGAGAAAGGCAATACTTTTATTCTGTGTTGGATGGACACCGGTTGGTTACTGTAATAACCAATTTGCTGGAAATGAACATGCAGGAGTATGTTCAAAAAAAGAAGGTGAAGAAGGGTGGAGTTACCCAGGTGGTGACTACAGCAGTACAACGACTTATTGCTGTCTGTAAATACATACATACAGTATGTGGCTCATGCATAATACCTCACTCCATAAAAACTCATTGCTTTCATGATTACCATATGAAGTGGAACTACTGGCAATCACCCACCATGGCACCTCCCCTGAGGTCTGGGGGTAAGTAGCAGTAGGAGTATCAGGTATGCACCCTCCTCCTCCTAGTCATAACACATAAACTAAAAAAGTCTTCATAATAAAGAAGGAGGCATTAGCAAGATATGAAGACCAGGACTGTTGGTGAGTATAATTATATATTTCAGAGGAACCTAACTTACGACATTTTACAATATCCAGAAGTTCTCTCTTGGTTGCTCACATGAATAACTTTATTTACCTTTATTTGGGAGGATGGGGAATGTCATATTTAACACATATAGCAATTAATTATATGTAATTGGAAACAAAAATTACCATAATTTTTCTGTGTGCAAAGAAATATTAGATATTCCTATTTACCAATTTTTGGCAACTTTTTAAAATCAAGTAACTTGTAAAATTTACCATTATGCCTAAGTTCTCTCTGGCTGCTCGTGCAAGTTTGTTTTATTACTTTTTTTTGAGAGGAGAATTGTTTCATATCTAACACATATAGTACTAGTAATGAATTATATAACATTGGAAACAAATTTTGAACTTTCTCAATGTGTAAATAAAAAGTAGATATCTCAGTTTGTCTATTTTTGCAAAATTTTTAAATACAAGTAACTTTGAAACTTGTAAGTTCTCTCTGGCTGCTCATGTGAGTTTGTATGTTTATTTTGTATTGGGGGTGTGCTGTGTCATACATAACACAAATAGCAATGAAGTATATCATAAGAAAAGCAAATTATATGTAGTATTACATACTTTCTCAGTGTAAATAAAAATTAGATATCTCAATTTACCTATTTTTAGTGATTTTTTGAAAAATAGTAAGAAACAGGTATTGCTGCTGATAACCTACAACTCATGAGTATATTTTGCATTTGTTTCATTACACATTGTCATGTCATACCTAACAAAAATAGTAATGACTTATTTATCAAGAGAAGGGAAATTTCTGTTACTTTTGTGCCGAATAAAAAAACTGATGTACATATCTCTGTTTAGCAATTTTTTGTAAATTAAGGGGAAAAAAGTGGCAAAGAATGTTCCAACATGGCTAACTTTAACTTGTGACATGGATGCTTTATTTTGGTTTTAGGGATATTTTTTTCATATGCTAACATATCAGAACTCATTAGCTTTACAATGACCTCAAATTTATTAACGTAGCATGAGATATAAGATTACCCGGAGTAATAAAAAAATTATTGCTCATACAGCCATTGGGGGCGTGAATCTGCCAGAGCAAACCTGAAGAGGTTGGTATCATGAATCAGTTAAAAGTTACACTTCATACAATAAATTCTGTGTGCTCAACAGAATTTTTAACAGTCATCTACTCTCACACTGGAGGCCTTCATACAAGAAATTTTCCTTGACTGGGGCATAGAACCATAATTAAATTTTCTGTAATGAAATACTCATAGGAAAAGACTGAAACAATTGAAATACAATCACCATCATAAGTTTTTTCTTACATCACTTTTTAAGTGAAATTAGTTCTCCTCATTCTTTTGTCTTATGTACTTTTTGCCTGAAATCCCAACTTGTCTTCAATTATGGCTTGCTTCAATCATTTTCTAAGCTCTCCTATTTGTCCTTGATCTTATTTTTAAACATAAATAGTACTACAGTTCTTTAATGTTCCTCACTCATTTTCATCAAATGTCCAAACCATTTCAATCTTCAGCTCTCATTCAACTAGGAAGTGAAATATCTTTCAATTTTATTCTTTATCTGACATAAAGATTAAATGACTGGCATACAGTGGACCCCACCTGTATTCGCGTTCTCCGGATTCGTGGACTTATGCATTCACAGATTTCTCTCAAGAATATTTCCCCCCATTATTCGCAGAAAATTTGCCAATTCGCAGTATTTTTCTATGAGAAATATCCAGAAATTCCTGTTTTTTTTTTATAAATTTCATCATAAAATGCACTTTTTGATAAAATCATAAAAAAATACAAGTATAAAAATTTTTAATGGGTTTTTCTCAAGTTTTAACTAATAAAATACAGGCAGTCCCCAGGTTACGACGGGGGTTCCGTTATTGAGACGTGTCATAAGACGAAAATCATCGTAAGCCAGATCATCGTCAAAAATCCTAAGAAAACCTTACGTTTAATGCTTTGGGTGCATTCAGAATTATGTAAACTGCATTCTTATTGCATTTTTCATCCCAAAAACCTTCAAATATTGATAATTTTACATTTTTGTGTCATATTTCTTGTGCCAGATGAGCGTTGTAGGAGGTGTAACCCTGGAACATGCGTCATAACCACGGAAATAATTTCTGGTAAATACAATTGAAAAGCGCCTTAAACCTCGGAACATCGTAAGCCGAACCCGTTGTACCCCGGGGACTGCCTGCAGGCTGTTTTCAGCATTTTTAGAGGGGTTTCAACTATTTGTGGATTCTAACCATTCGCGCAGGTAGGGGCGGGGGGAGGGGGGGTGTCTGGTACACATCCCCTGCGAATACAGGGGGATCACTGTACACAGCATACAGATGAATAATAAAATATTGAAGAGAAAGGTATGGGTTAACCAACAAGCACCACCAATGAAGTAAGGAAAGGGATAGATGAACACTTTGCAGTAAAAAGGTATGTGACCTATAGAGAGTGAAATATCACAACACACAATGCCAACAGAGAGTTATAATGGCAAACTTCACAGTTAATGGGAAGCTTGAGAGATATGGGAAATTTTGCCCAACTGAAGGTGGATCTCACCCATTAGAGTATTTAGGTTGATTTTTATAAAGTCCAGTATATGTAGATACCCACTATGAACTGAGGCATAAGGCTGTATAATACAATGGTTTGTCCACCGTATGAACACATCCAGTAGCGTTCATTACAGTTTCACCTGGAAAAAATTGCTGTTCCCCACCATCAATGATGCTATTTTTTCCTAAATTAAGTCTTAGAAATTTACTGCGCATCCTAGGGGCCAGAGGTTACATTTTTCCCTGACTTTAAGGGAAGATTATTTTGTTTCCATTTTTATATTTCTTAAAGCACTATCTATTTTCTTTTATCTGAGATTGAAAAAATTATGTGTAAGCCTAAATCAAACATCAACTAAATTTATAAGTACTGCAACAGCTCTCACCCCATCCATCTGCCCATACTGAAACACTTATAGTCAATAAAATTTTTGATGCTTTATGAAATAGCAACTTATATTGTAAGTTACTTCCCTCTCTTCAAGCTTTTCAGTTCACAGATAATGATGATCTTTGGGAAAGTTTTTTTTTAATATTAAAATGAATGAACTCGGAAAAACATGAATTATTTTCAAAGTAATGAAATTTAAAACTGCAATAATCAATATTCTGCAGTAGCCAAATTCACAGTACTCCAATGCACTGTGACAAGTGAATGTTTACAACACACCACTCAAAACACAGCCATCAACTCATGAGTACTGTTACCGTATTCCTATTTTAGTTTTTAAAATTTTGCTGGTCAAAATTGGGGTGCTTCTCTAAAGCCAGAGCATCTCTTTAATGAAGAAATAGGGTACTGTATATATGTATTCAGTATCAAAACATAAAATTCATAAAAATCTTATATTTATAAAAAAAAATCAGAATAATATGATAAACTTTGAAATGAGAAACAAAATCTTCCTGAGATATTTCAAGTATTGTTAATCATTTAGGGTCCCCCTTTCTACAGGAAACTTTTTTTGAGTTTTTTGAGTAAGAAAACCAAACTCGTAACAAGAGATAAGCTGAAAGTCACACCTGTTATTTATATATAAACCACACCAGAATATCACAATAAAAAGATGAAGAGCATCTCTTCTTCCAACTTTTAAACACAGAATCTTCAAGAGTACAGCACTCCTGCTGAATTTTGGCATACCTTCTATGACACTAAGTTTCTGTGGTTGTGGTCCTCATTTTATTTTTTCAAATGCCAATATTTATCAACAGTTCTCATATGGCAGGTATTCCAGTCATGAAGAACTCATTTGACTGGTACAATATTTCAATCATGTTGGATGTGGATATTTCATATTTACCAGTTTCTTTAAATTTTGTATAGGAATCTGAAATCACATCTATAATAGTGTGTCCGCATATCTTTTGTTTCCTTTGGTGCAAAGCACTGTCGAGTGACCTTTCAATAGATGTTACAAAATAGATGGGCTCCACATAACAAAATACTAAAAAAAGAAACATGAGACAAAAAGAAGAGTGAGACCTAAACACAAAAGGTAAATCACTGACCATCCTATTACACAATAGAGGCTATACACAGAAGCAGGAAGAGAATTCCAAAGCTTGGCCAGAGTGACAAATAGACAATGAAATTTTGCAATTCAATTTCCACAAAGTATAAGTGAGAGGAAGTGGTCTGAGAGGCATTGTGAAGATTGCATGAAAGGGAGAAAACAGTTCTTCTGCTCGATGTAACTGTAAGCAAAATAGTGCTTGCAGAATGAACTCAAGGTTTAATCCTGTTGAGGAGGGAGACAACCCTGAAGCCTCCCAAATGCAAGCGGCCCCCCCTCCCACCCCCAGATGGTTGAGGCTTACATTAAGCCTCACAATACATTACATGTACAGAACTGTCTATCAGTATACATTATACATATATGTTAAATTAGATGTTTATGTTCAAATATCCTTTGCCTCATTTATATCAAAATATTAAAGAAAGTACTTAAAAGTTGGTCATGAGAAGGAGGAGGACTAGTGAACAAGAAGTGAAAGAACTGATGGCAGGATGGTAATATGAAAAGATAATCAACAAGAAATCAGCTGGTAGAGGAAAATAAAACCATAACTGGAAAGTTTGGCTAAGAACATGCTATTGGATTCAATAACAAGCTTTGGTGATGTAAAAATTCATGAAAAGGCATCTCAGAGCATCTGAGATGATCAATTCAAGGTAGAAATAGAAACAAAAATACTTCAATGATCCTACTTTTTCAGATACTGTCCTATTATGTATTTACTAAAATATTTAACCGCAAGTGTTATAAAAGATTGAATCACTCCAATGAGCAATAAGAAAAGTTAACAAAATCAGGGGAGTTAATGATGACTAAAATGTCTAAATTGAATATGGCTATGAAAGATCTTGGAAAAATATAAATGCTAGAACTATTCACACTAAGGAAACTGAACAGAATTATAAATAAGGAAAAAACAGACTGTCAAACTACAGCTCCATCTAACACACCAACCATTTCATTACTTCACACCTAGAATAAAGATTTCTACAGAAATTATACCAAACCCCAAAGCCATCATTAAATTAAAGGCTAAACTATGATCTATGTGACTAATGTAAGATGAAAATTGAAACTAGATAAATGCAGTCTAAATGAAGATGTAGTACTGAAGGTTATCTAATAAAGATTATTCAGCTCTATAAAGAAATACATGAAAAGTTCCCACTTTGAAACTGTCACTCAAACACATGGTAAGTCTGTTTTTCATAGTGTATTATCCAGAACTGAACAAAACACACTGATATACCAAAAGTTCACAATGTAATTTACACCAATATTGATCTATTGTATATAACAATTTAGTATGATCTTTACCAAATTCTATAAAGTACGCACATAAATGAAAATATCAGGGTTCTACCATCACCAATAAGTTCATACAGTGTACTTTTAATAAGTTTTAAAAAATCTGAATCTTATATATAACAAGCAATCTACATAATCATCTAATAAAATTAATATTACCTTGGTTTTGTATTAAGTATCAGCAATGGGAAGGAAGAATATAATTTTCCTAAATTTAACACGGGAGAGGTCCAGAAGAATACAGGAGCTCAAAAGAAAAAATAATCTTTAGATTATAACGCAGGAGATATGCATTCTCAGAAAAGGGATAAGAGTTTACAGATTATTTAGAATACAATATTGAATCTCTTACCCCAACCCATCCTTTATCAACACACAAAAAACTGAAAAACCTACACAACAACACAACAAAAAGCTGTCAGTTTTGTGAGGGTAACAAAACTCACCTGTAATCGAGCAGAGAAGACGTAAAGTAGGTGCCTCTCCCGAGTACTGATTTATCATTCCTTTACTAGCAGCTTGAGGCACTGGGATGGTTAAAGTTATAGGTTTGTGGAACTTCCGTCTTCGAGGTTCTACAGTAACAATTGGTGACACTGCAACACGATTACCTAACAACTTAGCCACCAGATCTGTTGGAATTGGTTGTGCCTGGAACAAGGTAATATGTAACTTTAATTCAGCATTCAGCACAGAAGACTGACAATCACACAATCAGTTTGCAAACCATGTAAAACTTCAATTGCAAGAAGAATTATTCCAAATTTGCAATCTGAAATCTGATAAGCAAAATATGGCTCATATTGATCACTTGACAAACAGCCTGGAACTACACTGAAAATATATATTAAAACATAAAGCATTCCACACATAAGTATTGAAACCATGACTTTGAAACTTTGTGACATATTTAGGGAGTCATGTTATTGAAATTCCAAGCTACTTAGTACATCAGTTGTGTAGATGTGCTGAAATGCTTTTAACTGTCTTTATTTTATGAAATGAAATTCTCTAAAATGACAGTTTAAAAAATTCCATACTATTCTGTAAATATGAACAATTGCCCTATTTAAAGCCTATCACTCCAGTATGAAAGGAAACTCAGAAATTTGCAAGGAAGATTTTGCTCTAAAAGGGTAAATCCTTTTGCTCTCAAAATGACATCCATACCCAATGGAAAGAAGCAACAGTGCGCATAAGTCAATGGTTTTAAACTACAAACCTAAAATGCTTTATTATATCATTTAAAAGGTATTGCTTTACTAAAGCTGAAAATTTACAGTCCAAATCGTAAAAACTGAATACGTATATTAATTTTGTTGCTTATATTTATCTGCAACTTTTTTTCATTATGAAGACATCAAGTTTAAATAAACCAAGACTTAAATTTAGAACATTTCCATTATTTGACTTGATGAAACAAGACTCAGTGATATTCCTATTCGGCTAACTCGCTTTTTCATTTTTTTCCTTCGTGGCAAAAAAAACCCTTTATTTATTTATATATATATATATATTATATATATATATATATATATATATATATATATATATATATTTACATATATATAGTATACTATATATGTATATATACATACTATCAAAGAAGGCCCAGGAAAAAAGACTGCAGTGGTATGGCCATGTAATGAGAAGGGGAGAGACTTATGTAGGGAAGAGAGTGATGCAGATGGAGGTGCCAGGTCAGAGAGCGAGAGGAAGACTGAAGCAAAGGTGGTTGGAAGAAAGCTGTCAGAAATATCAACCCAACATTGGAGGATGATAAGTTGGTGTACAAAGTATGCGGCATACTTAAAGTGTTGGGAGAGCAGAGGATAATAATACAGTAGAAATAAATACATGGACTGAAAGAGGTACTGAAAAGGCAGGGCATCAGCATCTAGGAAATGCATAAGTGCATGCATGACAAAAGAAAATGGCATGTGTACTATTGGGCATTTGCCTGCTGTTGGTAAGCCTTTTCTATACAGGTGTATGCAACTGTCAGTGTTGTAGACATTTTCTGCACGGGGGATTCATCAGTTTAAGTGTGAATGTGGTAGTGACTAATATTTTTTTTCAAGCCATCTCTTTTAAGGGAAACTGTTTAATGTTTTAAAAAATATATAACATAGATAAGAGGACTATAATTTTCTTAAAAACAGGCAATGCACATCTTCCATAAAAGTTGATGGGTGGTGCATAACTTCTAGGACATTCACTCACTGTGAGGGACAACAGGCAAGTACTGTTAGTGGCAGAATTTGAACGCAAACCTTTATCTGCATTTTTTAGTTTATTGATTGTTTATGCCCAATTACAAAAAGATGTTGGTTTTTTGTCTAAACCCATCTCTTATAATGGAATTTCAATAACAGGCCTTTACTACTGATTTGAAATAAAATATACATACATCTTAAATCTTATTACCCAAGAGATCTGGAAAGGAAGAACATGAATTGCTGGAAAAAGGCCAAGAAAAAATTTTTTCTGAATAAATTCTTCCAGCAAGTTCTAGACCAAGTAAAGCAAGAAAGAAATTATTACATTCCAACACTTCAAACTGAACAAGAAGGTAAGAAGTTCTGTTTCCTTCGAGAGTGAATTCTCATCCCTCAAGAAGAAAATGATCATAAACAAACAAATTCTTGGTTGGTTGTCCACTCAAACCAAAGTACCAGGCTTTGTTAAGGTAATGGTTTGTTTATAGTATAATGAGTGCACTGTTTTATTATTAATAAAATACTTATTTGTAGGCTCATAAAATTCACAAAGTTACACACACAATTCATAAAAGCCATTTCAAAAGCTTCTATCAAAGTTCTTGAAGTGCTAAACTCTATCACATACTGAGTCATAAAAAAAAATTAAAAACATAAAAAAGATGCAAGATATAAACAAAAGGACCAGTAAACTAGTTTTGAAGCCTTTTAACTTATTGGTAAAGTACAGTAACCTCCACTACCATCTTTACTACCCTGTAATAACACAAGGAAAACTAATTCGAAATACGTATTCACTTTTGTTCTAAAGTTACACACCTCATCACTGCATTTGTCATTTTTCTCAGAAATGATCAAACTAAAATTAGTAATAACCCAGTTAAGCAAAATGAACTTCTAAAAATATTACAACAAATTCCTCAATGAGCACAATACTGCAGCCAAAATTTAAACATCTGAAAAAAAGCCTGACCATGTCATACAAACTCTAACACACAGGCTGAATACAATGTAAGGAGAGAATTCCTGTTGAACATTGAGCTGATACACAAAGCCTACCACTAAAAATGATGACGACTGTATATGGTAAATCTAACTTGGAGTCTGCAAAAGTATTCCAAATTTATATGTCAACTTGGGAATAAATTTTTCATTGTTTTGAATCTCTTTTCATAACAGCTATAAAATCTTCATATTATGTAATTCAGATTTTCACTGACAACTACATTTTACCACATAAAAACTAATTTAGCATGGAAAATCATAACCATTAATAATACAACAGTACTGAAATAACTATTGAATGCTATACTTTGTAATCAAAGTGAATAAAATATTCAACAAATGGACTGTGACAAACTTGAAATATTCACTTCTTTTTCATTATCAATAACAAATACTACATACCTTTTCCTAATAGTTCACCTAACAGTGAAAGAAGTACACTAACTCAATAAAACTAATTAAATTAGGGAAAACATAATTAAACATTTTTTCTTAATAACAATCACACATGGGTAATGAAACATGCATCATATTAGTACAGTATTGGCACTGAATGCACATATTACTGAACTGTACACATAAAGAGTAAATCTTGACTAAAGCATCAAACTACAGTAGCTAATACAGATCCAGCTAAACCTCCTATATTCTATAATTTCATCCAATCATCCCCTCAGTATCATGCAATCATCCTTTCAGTATTATGTATCTTTTCCTCATGCAGAGATCTTGAGGTTATGCACATCTATTATAAGTAAAGTAGTAATGACTGCACTCTAGACTTACATTATAAATCTGGGTGCAAATATGACAACTATCAAATAAATAGTCTTAGCAAATAAACCCCATTTGCACATGAAAATATCAGTACTTCAACTCATGCAATAAGTACAAATCCTGTCATCTGGCATCCTTGGAACTAAGTCCATGCCAAATAATGAAAAATTCCTAATAACTGGACCCCAACCCAATCAATTCCTAATATTTATTGGTCAGTCAAAAGCTAAAACTTTTATGATTGAAGTGTATTTTAATTCAAAAACATCCATGTGAATAACCTAGTACACATACAATGTGAATGGCCTAATATACTGAGGTAGACTTAGATTTATGAAATAAGTATCTCAAACCATGCATAATGATAATCTGAAGGGAAAAAATTTAATAAACAATACTCAATTGAAGTATAAGCTCTGTATTACTACCTGCATTCATAAAACAAGCTGAAAAAATTAGTAAATACCACAATACACAAGCATAAAAAAAGACTATGTGCATAGTATTGTATGTTAATCTGCTTATCTTGTCTAAGCCTGTGGCTATGATGTACTACTAATCCAACCTCTCTATTTATCAAAAATGTTTGATAAGCTGCATACAGCTCATTACTAACAAGTTAGGACAGACAAAACTGCACTAAAATATGAAGTGAATATTTCATCAAAATCTTTAAGGTATTAAATAATTTTGCATGGCTATTTCTCTTGTCTTACTGTGCATGTATTATAGTAAATCTACCCAGACACTATTCTCACACACTACGGAGTTCACTATAAAATGTATCTTAAAACATTTATACAACTCAACCTACTCTTAAGAACACCATTACAGTAGACCCCCATATTCACAGGAGATGGGTATTACAGTATTATTGCATTTAACCAAAAATCACCTAGGTTATTCAGTTTTATTTGTACTTAATTCTAACTGCTTAAATGTCATCCATTCCTTAACACTAGGTCCACAATAATAAAAAATGTTGAGAGTTCATGTATAATTTGAAAACCCTTTACAAAGCTTTTGAACCCTTTCCTGGGTTCATCTTCAGTCTAAATGCTCTTGGACTGAAGATGAACACAGGGAAGGGTTTGAAAGCTTTGTAAAGGGTTTTTAAACTATACATGAACTCGCAACACTTTTTCTTATTGTGGACCTCTTAGAACTGGCAAGAATGTTATTTACTTTCTCTTCTAAAAATAAAATTGAGAGCTATCTGCAAATACATAGCTTGAACTTTACCCCATGAAAATACGATCATATAAATACCAAGTAAGACTGGACCTAATACACTTCCTTGTGATACTCCTCTTAGTGCTTCAGTTTACCAATCATTACACAATAATTTCTGTCACACAGGTAGTCTTTCAAATGTAGTACTCTAAAGCTTTTTCAATATTATCAGTCAAGCACAACTGTATCACTGACATTGAGGAAGACCAAAATGTCATATTTGCCTTCATTCATCATTTCTATCACAGATCATTTACAACAGAGCAAACAGCAGTCACTATAGAATATAACTATCTATAAGCTAACTGACTATCTGGCTAAGCATTTACCCTTTCTGTTGACTAATACGTGTAATTGCTCCGGAATTTCATATTCTAGCACTTTGGACATGAATGAAACAGATCTGTATGAGCTTCAGTTTTGATAATCAAAGGCACCTTTATAACTAGTTTAACAACAATCACTGTCACGGAAGTAGGGACCTTGCACCTAAAGATACTAACATTTGTAACTTTCCTACTATACTAATATTATTATTTCAGTAGAACAAGCACACAAGGGCCAGACTTGAAATTCAAGCTTCCAAAGAATGTTGGTTTCAACCTCCTACGGCAGACCCGACACTGCAGCGGTAACTGATCATGATACAGAACCAGTTATTTTTCATCTCCCTGGGGGAGGAGCGAACCCATGATGTCTGAGAGTCGTGCCACGACACTAGCAACCCTTCAGCAATTCAGATATTGGCATTACTATATTAATTGCACCATTTATTTTCTTTGCCTTTTAAATAATCTTAATGGCATCATCTTAATTTACAGTAATAATCTTGATAGTCTCTCATTCTCCACAGGTGTGGTACTGATCAGATAAAGCATTTCAACTACTAGCAGCTGTACACGTCCTCCAGATGGGTTATCAGTCGTAAAAAAATGAGGGGGCATGAAAAAGGGGGGTTATGACCACCATGGAAACAGCCCTCAAATTTCAGATTTTGACTAAAACCTTCCTGGGGGGAGGGGGGGAGTGAATTTGGTAGCCCTAGCTGTCAATTCCGAAAGTTATAAAAAATTAAGGGGTATGAAAAAGGGGGTTATGACACCCTTAGGAATGGCCCACGATGTTTGGATTTTAACTAAAACCTTCCTGGCTGGGTGGGGAGTCTATGGTAAAAATTTGGTAGCCATAGCTTCAACTTCAAAAGGTGTAAAAATATGGGGGTATGAAAAGCGGGGTTATGACCCCTTAGAAACAGCCCTCGGGGGCAGGGGGGTTCTATGGTAAATATTTACTAGCCTTAGCTTCAACTCCAGTAGTTGTAAAACCTTCCGTGAGGGAGGGGAGTCTATGGTAAAAAATTGGTAGCCTTAGCTTCAACTCTGAAAGTTGTAAAAAATGAGGTGATATAAAAAAAAGGGGGGGGTTATGACCCGATTACAAACAGCCCTCAAATTTAGGATTTTGACTAAAACCTTCTGTGGGGGAGGGGAGTCTATGGTAAAAATTTGGTAGCCCTATCTTCAACTCCAAAAGTTGTAAAAAATGAGAGTATAAAAAAAAGGGGTTGATGACACCCTTAGAAATGGCCATCAAATTTTGGATTTTGACTAAAACCTTTCTGGAGGGGAGGGGAGTCTATGGTAAAAATCTGGGAGCCCTAGCTTTCATAGTCTGGATGTGCAAAATAAACAAACAAACAGACAGAAAAGGACAAATTTTTAATCAATTTGTATTTTTCATAACTAACAAACCTGAGGTCTTAACATTAGGATAAATAACTTAGCACGAGTCATGTGGAGCCACACACATACTCCTCTTTAACTCGTGACCCTGCTAGTTATTCTTCCAACCCAGGTTAGTTATTAGAGGGGTGGTTAGAGGTGGGCCTTTGTATGTTAAGACCTCAGGTTTGTTAATTATGAAAAATACAAATTGATTAAAAATTTGTTATTTGTTCATGTATGAAACAAACCCTTGGTCTTAACATTAGGATAGACTTACTTTTGGTGGGAGGTAAGTACTATTAACCAACTGGAAGTTTGCCACCTTTGATCAGTTTTCTGTATAACAGTGTTCTAAGAAACAACTGACCCATACCTCAGAACCTAAGATATATATATATATATGAATATCATAGAGTCAGACTTCTGGGTTTCTATACAATGTCATAGTTCATTGCCACTGAGGAAGATAAGAATATCTGTTCTACTAACAAACCAATGTATCCACTTATGTAGGTTTGTTATCACTCCTCTCCCCCTTGGTAAAGAGAGGAATGTCCTGCTACAGAAGGGTATCTTACAATGATGATAACTTCACTCACCTGTATCTTGTCTGTTCCAGCTTATGATGGTGCTCTCTTCTTACTGCCCGAAGTAAAGAAGGAGAAGGAAATTTGGAAAGGAAGGAGACCAGTTATCTCATCCATTTCACATTCATACCATCATCTTAGACAAGATACAAACTGACCCACCAGGGGTGCTGGAGGAGTTACACAATTTGTTGAGCAGCCACCAAAAGACACAAGGAAATGCATCCAAGGACCTTTGGGCAACTTCCTTTATTTACAGGGAATTGAAAGTGGTTTGTCGTAAAAATGAACCATCTCTCAAAATTCAATGAACAGACACTTTCTTAAATTGCCAAATATGAGTTCATTCCACTAACATCACGGGTTCTTCCCTTCCCTCCATCATCAGGCTCTCTGTTTCTGTTGAATAGGGCTCTTTGGCACTTCTTTCCTGACTCGGCCTGTCCCAACGAAAAGTCTTTGTCAACCAACATGTTGAAGAAGCACAAGGCTCTGACAGAACCTTCCCATTAAGCATCGAAAGAACTGTGGATAAAATTCATCATGTAGAACATGAAAATAGTTTGATACAGTCACAAACCAACATTCGTGATTATTTTAGCAGATCGTTCTCACAACCTATGACTGAACCGTTGAAAACCTAAACGTCAACCGTCTAGAGTAGACTGAGCTAATAACCACTACTTGAGCTTTCTTCTTTGGAGGGCTGTGACAGTCCCTGGCTCGAAGACAAAGAAATAATTCTTCTCCACTTAGCATGGGGATCTGTTAGAATACCCTTATTCCAAAATTTAACTGGAGCACGCACCATCATTGCTGCAGTTTAACCTACAAGAAAAATCAAGATCATGACGATGACGACGATTCACTCCTTCCGTCTTGCATATCTTTTCAATTTCCCTTCTATTACTTTCAAATTTCTCCATAAGTGTGTGCTCCTGAAATGAAAGCGTAGTTATATTGTCGTCACCGAAGCTGAGAGGCTGGCAGCAG
Source organism: Macrobrachium nipponense (assembly GCF_015104395.2). NCBI lineage: Eukaryota > Metazoa > Arthropoda > Malacostraca > Decapoda > Palaemonidae > Macrobrachium > Macrobrachium nipponense. The sequence continues at coordinate 39,281,862 of NC_087215.1, forward strand.
TATGCTGTCGTGACGTCATGACTGCCACCATTTTGATAGCGGTTTGGCTATGATGTCATCATGCTTGATGGAAAGTGTGAGTTGTTGATGGTACTCCTGCGGCCACGACAAAGAGACCCAAATTGCTGTGGCATTGTTACTTTTTACATGGATGTGACAGTCCTGGCTCGACGATGAAGAAGAAATTATTCTTCTCCTCTTGGCACGAGGATCAGTCATGAAGTCCCTGATTTGAGCATTCTCCAACTCTTCACAGCCGCACTAGACCAAGCTTCCGTCAGTCACTTGTTCGACATTTACAACTACTTCTTGTGCTTTCTTATAATAGGGATGTGACAGTCCTGGCTCGAAGATGGAAAAGAAACTATTCTTCTCCTCTTGGTACCAGGATCAGCCATGAAGTCCCTATTCTCTAACGATTGATTGGCAAACACAATGGCGTCAACACCACTGAAGCTTGTGTTGATGCCTAAGCGGAAGGAGAAAAAGGAAAGACTTGTGTCTTTTCCACTAGTATGTTTGATATTTCTCTTAATGCTCGCAATTTCTCTAAAAAATGTGTCACCAAATTAGAAAGCGTAGTTGTACAGTACTCTTGTACATCAAAGAAGCAAGAATGGAAGCACGTCTCTGTGCAGGGCGCAGCTGTGATGTCATGGCGAGCGCCATGTTTATGACGTCACTGAGCATCCTGAATGTGACGTCAGCACTTGACAGGAAATGCAAGGCTGCTATTGTTATTCCTGTAGGCATAGCTCCCAAATTAATAAAATAAGACCATGTAAAGTCTTTGTAAATGCATTTTTCGGAACAGCGGGGGACAAGAACGAACTTGAAAAAACATCCTCTGATAACGTAGAGGGCAGTTAAAAAAGCTGCCTTAATTTGTATCATATTTACGTACAAAAATAAAAATACCCTATATGTAATAATTTTCATGCACATTTTAAACATAAAAGCATGAACATTTATAAAATCAACATATCAATCGCTAAATTTGCACTCTTTTTAACTCGATATTTTCGGAAGAGCGGCAGGTGGCGCTCCCAAGAATGAACATGAAAAAACATCCTCTTTGATAATGTGAAGTCCAGTTTCAAAAGCTGCCTTTGTATCATATTTATGTGCAGAAATAAAAATACCCTATCCATAATAATTTTCATATACATTTTAGACATAAAAGCATGAACATTTATAAATCAACAAATCCATAGCTAAATTTGCACTTATTTAATTTGATATTTTTGGCATAGAACAGTGTCAGGGACATATATTTTACCCTAATACCTATGTAATAAACTCTCAATAAAATTTTTTAATATCATTTGCATAACCTTTATGGCCTGAATGGTATTTCTACAAATGTATGAACTCGTTAGACATAGCAGCGCTAGTGGCGCTGTTAACCAAAAATGTACTGTAAAAATACCTTAAAATAACTTATTTTTTAAAAAATACTTTTGACAACAGCTGTAAAACCGATTCGCCGCTAAGCGATTGCGCCATTAACCACGGGCTGCCTGTATGTATGTACTATATATATATATATATATACTATGAGGCATACTATGCCTCAGTAAAGGGTCCGAATAGGACCGAAAGTACTCGGCTAACTCGCTTTTTCATTTTTTTCCTTCGTGGCAAAAAAACCTTTATTTATACATAGCATCACGTTTTATATACTTCGTGATCAAGTTATTCTATATATATATATATATATATATATATATATATATATATATATAATATATATATATATATATATATATATATATATATATATATATATATATATATATATATGTATATATATATATAATATATATATATATATATATATATATATATATATATTATATATATATATATATATATATATATATATATATATATAGATATATATATATATATATATATATATATATATATATATATATATATATATATATATATATATATATATATATATATATATATATATAGTATATATATATATATATATATATAATATATATATTATTATATATATATATATATATATATATATATATATATATATATATATATATATATATATATATATATATATTATATATATATATATATATATATATATATTACATTCACATTATATTCATATTCTTGAGATTTTCAGATTTTTCTTTGGACCATATCTAACCATAATTTGTTATTTTCATGGCTAAATACATTTTTATGATACAAAATTGATTAATACTGTATTAGCAAGTTTAATAAGATTAAATATCAAATTATGAAAATAATGATTCTCTCCCTCTCTTTTCTATATAGAAGTATGTTTTGTATGATAAATAAAGGATTTACTAATTTTCAGACATTAGTATTAATGTAAACAGCAATAATATCAATTCATTAAAGAAAATACTATAGTAAATTATTAAGATTTTAGTTTATAAATAAAAAAATTATGTAAGAATGAGGGAAAAACTTTTTTACCCATTATCATTATTTTTAGATCCTGTTACTAAGTTGAGGTCCAGAGCTGTCAAATATGTCAAGCAATGTGACAGGAGGGGGGAGTGGTTGCCATGTTGCTGATTATGTTCATGTAAGGTTTTTTCGTTCTCTCTCTTTTACGGAGATGAGAGAATTTTTATGGTAGCCTACATGTATGTATAATATGTTAATTAATATATTCAAATAATAATCAAAATAATAACTGTAATTACAAAATTCATATGTGATAGTATTTTAAAGAAATGCAATAATCTTTCCATTTCACTCTTTTAAATAGGTATAACTCTCTCTCTCTCTCTCTCTCTCTCTCTCTCTCTCTCTCTCTCTCTCTCTCTCAACCAAGATACATATGTCATAGTGGTAGCTCTCTACCTTTGTTTTGACTGGAAGTGTTAGAATTGTATGCATATATCTTTAAGGGTGATACTACATTTTATGATAAAATAATTTACAGTACTAATTTTCAAATAATATTAAGTTTAATGTGTTTAAACAATAACAATAAAAAAAATTTCTCTCTCTATCTTTTACATATGTTTATTTGTTTTGTAGTATAAATAAATCATTTGCCTAATAACTAATTTTCAATTATTAATAAGATTAATAAAAGAAATGGCAATTCCCAGTCTTTTTATCCACTTTGAGAAAGGAGGGCAGGGTAGTAAATGACAGTTTGATAGATGTATTGGCTGGGGGGAAGGAGTTGTATGGAGTTATTCTCTCTCTCATTATTTATCTCTACGTCTCAGGTATGTATTGGTGCCTATTTGTGGTTCTGTGTTCATGGCTTCCTCTATTTGTGGATTTTTCTGTGGCTGTCCCCAGGTATGGCAGACTCGATTATCAGCAACCCGGTTTTATGGCACTTGTCTAGTGGTTATCGGTGCCAATAATAGTCACAGTGCCGATACGTACATTAACCAGTTATCGGAGCCATAAATTGCCAATTTGTGGTTATCGGCGATTTCCACTTATCAAGCTGTTGGAATGGAACCCAACCCGCACCCCAGTAAACAGGACTACCTGTATTTGCGTTAAACTCGCCTATTCCAGGACTTTTTCATAGGGAAATATTCACTAAATTACTGTATTTTCATATTACAGACAAACCTCGGATTTCTTATGTCCTAGTTTTCGTATAATTCAGTTTCTGTCAACTTTTTCCAACAAGATTTTGACTTGGGTTTCATACATTTCCTTGGAATTCGTACACCCGGAAAAGCTCCTTGCAGAGCCCACCTCATGACTAGGCCCGTACCGAGCACCCAAACAAAGCATCCCATGTTCCCTCGTGTGTTAGTTTTTTTTTTGCACTTTTCTATTCGAGTGAAACTGCTAAATAAGCCATTAAGGGCCCAAAGAAAGTTCCAAGTGCCATTCTTGTTTAAAAAAATGTGAGAAACAATATGGAATTTACGAAAGAACTCATAGCAAAGTGTTGGAGGTGATAATTTGTGAAAAGGCAAGGATGTTGCATGTCGATCGCAGTAAGAAAGCACCTACACGTTCTGCTGTTAGTGAATTTAAGGGCAGCAGAGGCTGGATTGAAAATTAAAAAAGTGAACAGGCATACATAATGTGCCTACTCCAGTGATTAAGGACATGTTTGCAAATTGGAATGATGTAAAAAATGTAGTGGAGAATTATCATCCCAACAAAGATGTTATAATCCATGTCCCCAACATGTTTAACAACAATGCCTTGTTTCACTTTACACAAATTTTAAAGACACAAGAAACAATGTCTCTGGACAGTTTTGTTGTGAGACATGGGTCCAGTGACTCTCAAGCTGATTGTAGTGCCATCAAAATACGAAGTGGGGAAGTAACCCCAGAAAGTGCCCATAAAAAATGAAGAGAAGTAATCCCAGTCAGGTCTCTGATATCTCAAGTCCTTCTGAAGGGAGATAACCCTTCCAAACAATACCCTCTCCCCTCTTCTCCATCTTCCATATGCTAACATTTGTCTTCCATAAATGTAATGGTAATGTTAAATGTTCACGTATTCATTTTTTTGTCATTTATATTTATTTCACATTGTTTTCTGTATGTAAAACTGTTAAATCTTTAAAAAATTTATTGTTTGTTAACATTTTTGGGTGTTTGGAACGCATCAATTGGATTTACATTAAGGCAGTTCCCGTTTATCAGCGATTGTATAATACTGGATTATACTACCATAGAAAAAATTTCAAACCGAGTGATAATGACTAGATTTTGTGTGGCAGCAGGTATAAAAAAATTAATGTATTCTTACTTTTCTCCTTTACAAATTTGCTTTGGGTTGCTGTTTGGTATTGGTATTTGTCTTGTGCTTATCACTGATTAAAGACTGAGGGCTTGGCAAACTGGAGACTATGAGACACTCCCATATGCATGGCCTAATTATAATGCCTTTAGTATTTAGCCATTTCTCCTTGCTTCCTATATTGCGATCAGATTGGTTAAGTTATCTCACTATTTGTTACTTTCTCTTGATTATTCATTTTCTGGCCATTTCCACTTAGTGATATCAAATAATTGTCATTAGTCTTCTTTATTATTTTATCTTTTCATGAATACTTATGTATTTTGTTCTAAATGCAATTTTTCTGTGCTAGCTTCCAATATGAGGTGGTATTTTTTGTATTTTTTAAAACTACATATACTTTCCTTCTGGTTAGGTAACTAAAAAGTATGAATAAACTAACTCTTGTTTAGCTTATCCCTATCTTTGTTTTTGTAAGCAAAAAGTAGTTCAGATGTATTTTTGTACAGTTTAGCTTTGAAGTGCTTCAGATCTTTTTTTTTTTTTTGACACTGCTCAGCTTCCTGCTATGCATTTCTCTCTCCATCTTACAGTCAAGATGCAGCAGCAAGCCAAAAATGGTTTTTGCAGGTAAGTCATATCAAGTATCCATGTCCAACCTTGACAGGGACTTACATTTGTGTGTGTGTGTGTGTGTGTGTGTGTGTGTGTGTGTGTGTGTGTGTGTGTGTGTGGTGTGTGTGTGCACATCAAGTGTTACAGGTAGGGTTGCTTGCCTGATCTAACCTTTTTATGAGGTGGCTGTAAAAACATGAGAGAAAGAAGCACCACTATTAAGTGTCATGGTTGTCTGCTTCGGAATCTTCAGCCTCTACTTCTAACCAGGAAGAAAAATCTCTGTCTTCTCTGTTGGTAGAGGTCCAAGATTTTGCCCCTTAAAATGAGATGGCAGTCTTTCATCCAGGCACACACCATGCCAAGCATCAGTATACCAATCAGCTGATGCTCCTGCAGCTTAAATTGATAGTTACATTTAGAGCACCTGGTATATTTTCATTTCAATATAAATCTATCTTCAATGGACAGTCTTCACTTCATCTGGAGAATGAGAGTACTTCTGTTTACTGCCCTTTGATTTAACCTAACTACAGATCCCTATGGTAAACACTCATCAGTGGGAAAATGGGCCCACAGAAGAGACATAAGAAAAAAAAGTTCAGTACCTGGAAAACTGGCCAGTGATGACATAGTCTGTATAGAAACTACATTAACACTGTTGCTTTAAGCAACCCATCAATAGATGAGCCTGTATATCAACTGCATATTGACTGGACACAGAAGCTCTGGTCTGCCAGATGAAACACAGGATTTAATGATTTTCATCATATATATATGATGAAAATATACATATATAAGTGTTCAGATCCCTGATCCTGGCAATATTTATTGTTAAATGGTCATGGTGTTAAGGCAGTTTCCCCTACCCTGAGCTCTTTCAAGTATGCTATGCTAGGCTGTGATGTTTGGTATATTAGTTACTCTTTTTAATATTGAGTTCTTTTTACTTTATGTTCATTTTCTCGGACCTTACAACTTATACGAATCACATTCCAAGACTGCAGACCATCATCAAGGCTAACAAAGATGAAATGTCCATTCTTCCCAAAATACCAACTTTCTCACTAAAGTTTATATGCGTGTGTATGTAGGTTAGTGTATGCATTCTTTGTTGTATTTCTTACAGCCGAATAATATGTTAAGGAAGCATCCACAATGAAGGTTTAGTCTTAAAGGTTGGTGATTAAAAATCATTTTAACAATACAGTCAACCCCTGGGATTCACGGGGGATACGGACGACAACCAACAGCGATTGGCTAAAATCCTCAAATACTTGACAGCCCCTTCTAAAAGTGCTTATAAATGCCTATTTTAATTGTTCAAACAACAAAGACCCCCTCTAAAAATGCTTAAAACTGCCTACTTAAATAGTTCCAACACTAAATATAATTTAAAGTAACATCCTGTGCCAAATATACCTTGAACTATCATCCTAAATCACTTTACTATTTCAAAACCATCTTATAACATTACCCTAAAAAATATATGGCTCACAACTACGTGTGAAAACTAATCAAGTTACCCCCCTAAGAGAGAGAGAGAGAGAGAGAGAGAGAGAGAGAGAGAGAGAGAGAGAGAGAAAACAAAAATGAAAGTACGCTAAAAATATATAATACACTAGTGACTGCATGTACACAAAGGTATGAATAATTCACAAAACTAGGTTATAAGAATATACAGTACAGTTGGGCCTCGTATTCGTGTTCTCCAGATTTACAGACTCACGCATTCGTGGATTTCTCTCTGGAACACATCCCTCCATTAATCGCCTATTAGTGATATATTTGGATGAGAAATATCCACAAATTCCTGTTTTTTTTTATCAATTTCATCATAAAATGTACTTTTTGTGATGAAACTATTAAAAATCAAGGTAAAAACCTTTTTACTGGGTTTTTCTTGAGTTTTGACTAACAAAATAGGCCATTTTAAGCATTTTCATTGGGGTTCCAACTATTTGCGGGGAGGTCTGGTACTCATTCCCCGTGAATATGGGGACCACTGAATCAGTTACCATTAAACTAAAATCATTCATAAAATAACGAGGAAACAATCCTTCATAAATCATTGGAATTACAAGCCAGTTAGCAACTAGCAAAACTGGTATCCTGCTGTATGATTGGTTGCTACTAACCCTTTATACTAATAGCATGTCATGCTAACAACCAATCAGCACCAGGTAACATACCCTACTGTGTATATATGTATATATATATACATATACACACACACACATATATATATATATCATATATATGTATATTATATATATATTAGAATATAGTTATATTTATTATATATGATAATATTTATAATAGTATATATTATTATGGTTTATATATTATATCTTAATATATATATATCATATATACTAAAATATATATATCTACCATACATAGATATATTACTCATATAATATAAAATATATATTATATATATATATATATATATATTATATATATATTAACTATATATATATATACATATATATATATATATATTCTAATATAATAGATAATATATATATATATAGATATTATCTATATATAATATATATCTATATATATATATATATTATATATTTTATATATATATATATAGAGATATAATATATAATATATAGTATCTACATATTACATACCAGTGGTACTTTGACTATGATGTGAATTTAATGTACAAGTTTTCCCCAGGTTACGAGTCATCACTCCAGGCTCGATTTTTTTTGCTTTGTTATACGAGTAAAAAAATTGAGGTATGAGCTCCAGATGCCTCTGCTACTTAAATGGTGATGTGATGAAAATCAAGATAAGCAAAGAAGAAAAAGTAAATATGCATCTTTTCCATTAATCTTTTAAAAAGTTATACATTTCTTCAATGTAGCCAATAAGGCTGTATGTATTCTCATATTATTGTATTATAAAATACTACTAACATAGGTCAATATTTTGGTTTTGAAATCAGCTGATAGTGAATACGAGTTTGTTTCGCCATATTTAACTCAATTCTGAGCGAATTTTCTTGCTTCTAGTTATCATAAACCAATATCTAAATACTTGACTTGTATGAGACAAGGGAATTTTTCATTTACGACGTGTTTTTAAGTCGCAATATGACTTGAATATGACTTGTTGTGATTGTGAACTAAATTATTTTTTTCGTTAACCGATTATGTTGGCGGCATGTTTATTGAGTAAACAAATTACATGATTCCAATTGCTATTTTAACAATATTTATCTTTTATCGGCATGAAAACAACAGTAAAATGTGTTCTTTCTAGCCCAGTAGTTTTCATTAAAATGATTTTCTCTCCATTTTATTTACGGTTGTGTTTGATGGCATAAGTTTACGGGAGTTTTATCCTTGTTGCTGATGCGTGATGTTATTGGCAGCTTGAACAATTTTCTCAGCTTCAGCAACAACTTGGTTTAAATTTAACGCATATTTCTTTGTTGATCTTTGATATACCTTTAGCAAATAAAGGTCTTACATAAAAATATCTCAGTCCTATTCTACATAACATCATTTATAACATAACTACAGTAATTGCTTACTATTGTATGATGGTTGAAATGCAAGCCAAACAGATGTTATTGTTATCCAATTTGGTTATCCTTAACACAAAAAGTTTTTTCTCGTTCAGTTGTCCATGGCTATATACATTTACACAATGAGTATAACATTAAAACAATACTTTCATCATTCTCTTTTGCTGCTTTTGAACTTATTTAACTAGAAGATGGGATAAAGTTAGGCTATTGTAATTTGGTCTCTTGTAAAATTGGATTATCATAAGACGAATTATCGTAACTTGAACACTACCTGTACACTGTATGAAACCTTATTATATCTTTACATACTCTTTCTATTATGTTTTTATACAATATTTTGTTATTTATTTTTTATATATATTATATATAGTAGTATATATAATATATTGGGATATTATATCTATATATATATATATAAATATATATATATATATATATATATATATATATATATACATATATATATAAATGTAAAACAGTCTCCCTTTCTATCTATCTATCCATCTCTTACAGTCTGCGTATCCTTTGGCATACAGAGAGAGAGAGAGAGAGAGAGAGAGAGAGAGAGAGAGAGAGAGAGAGAGAGAGAGAGAGAGAGATTCCAGGTGCTCCCGCTTCACGGTCAATATGAAGATGATTGACAGCCCTTCATGTCTCCCACTAAAGCTGGAGACACGAAAAGCCTGAACAAAAATGAATGCATTTATATTTTGCTGTTCTTACATTAGCATTAATATATGAAAATAAGTAAATTAACTATTTATCATACAAAACAAATAAACACATGTTACGTATCCATAAAAAATTTAGCTCTTATCAGAGAGAGAGAGAGAGAGGAGAGAGAGAGAGAGAGAGAGAGAGAGAGAGAGAGAGAGAGAGAGAGAGAGATTACGTTTACATGTATACTTTAACCTATCATCCTAAAACACTTTCCAGTAATATTTTAATATTTCAATATAACTTTAATATCATTCACTATAATATCAAAATTACTTTAATAATAGCATTTCAATGGGGAATTCCTTCTTGTACAGGGGGAAGAGAAAACGTTTAAAACCAGCACAAAGCTGAAAAACCTGTTTCTTTCTCAAGGCTTTCATAATTCTCTCTCTCCCTTGAGTTAAGAAATACATGTATTTAAATATGCAATGAAAAATGACAAATTGTATTTTTCATAGCTACAAACCTGAGGTCTTAACAATGGGATAATTTCTAGTGCCTAGCTGGATCCAGTTAAAAAACAGATGAAAGCAAGGAATCTTGTGATATCTGGCAATGCATGCTTAGATCAGGTGAAGAGTGGTCAAGGCCACTCCACCTATGCCACCGCATCAGTCTTTCCCAACTCAGGATGTCTTAACACACAGAGGGGCGGCTAGAGGCGGGCAGTATAATGTTGAGACCTCAGGTTTGTAGCTATGACAAATACAAATTGTCTTAGAAAATTTGTCATTTGTTCATACGTGAACAAACCTTCGGTCTTAACAATAGGATAGACTCATACTTGGAGGGAGGTACAAGACATCCTAAACTGGCTGGGGGCCTACCCACCAGTCCAGCTTCCAGAAGAAATGACTTCGGGAGAGGGACTGAAGCCCGTTGAGAAGCTAGATAAATTGATATCTAACCACTCAGACACTGTGGCATACAATGATATATGGGAGAACCATTATATAGGGAACCAAAGAGAAACTTTGACTGTCCAATAGCAAACCAATACACCAGGGTTTGTACTGCTCCCAACTCCTCCTTGCCAAGGAGTGGAGCATATGCTACCAAATAGAGAGTTTGATATTTGTATAGTAAGCAACCACATTATCAGTATGACTACCTTACTCACCTGTATCAGACCAGACCAACGAATGATGTGTCTATTCCTTAACCCGCCCGAAGGAAGAAGGAAAGTACAAGAGAAAGAAGGAGACCAGCCAACTCACTCATTCTCTCATACACACAATCATCTTAGGTAAGATACAAAAGAGCCCTGTTAAGGGCAACTATGAGTTACACAACCTGTTGGGCAGCCACCACAGGACCAAGGGAAAACATGTCCGCAGATCTGTGGGCAACATCCTTAAGATAGAAAGAGGTGAACATGGACTGGTGTAACCAAGTACCAGCGCTCAGCACTCTATGTATAGCCAAGTTCTTTTTGAAAGCCAGTGAGGGACCAATACCCCTAACGTCATGCGCTCTAGCCTGCACAGACGTGGTGGTGGAATCATCAAGAGTCAAGTATGCCTGTCTGATGGCTTCCTGTATCCAAAAAGTGATAGTATTCTTAGACACCTCTTTCTTCGTACAGCTTTTGCTAACAAAAAGTCAGCGGCAGCTTGGTCTAAGGTGCCGAGTCCTTTTAAGATAGCAACGCAGGGCCCGGACAAGGCACAACAAAAGCTCTTGAGCATCACCACCCACAAAGTCATTCAGTGATGGAATGAAAAACGAAGTGAATCTGTCATCATGCACAGAGGGATTTTGGGTCTTGGCCACGAATTCTGAGACAAATTCAAAGGACACCGACCCCCAAACCCTGGTGTGCTTCACATCATAGCTCAGACCGTGGAGCTCTCCTACCCTCTTGGAAGATGCCAAGGCCAGAGGAAAACTATCTTGAGCGTCAAGTTCCAGTCAGATGAGCAACGCAAGGGCTCATATGGACTTGAGAACCAAGGAAACATCCCACGTCAGAGGCTTGAGCTTTCTAGGAGAACTAGACTGCTCAAACCCCTTAACTAGCAAGGAAAGTTCCCAGGAAGAGATGTCGATACCTCTAAGGCGTAACACCAAACTCAGGGCTGCCCTGTAGCCTATAATGGCAGAAATGGACAAACGTTTCTCGTCTCTGAGGAAGGTTAAAAAGTCTGCCCTTTGCTGAATAGAAGTTGCAAGTGGAGAAAAACCCCCTTTACGACACCAATCACAGTAGATCGCCCATTTGCCTTGGTAAACCGCGGAGGTCGACTTTCTGAGACTTCTGGACATATGCCCTGCTGTTCTCTGAGAAAAGCCTCTAGCTCGAAGGAGATACTTGATAGCCTCCAACCGTGAAGACAGTGGGATTCTACTAACTGGTGGAACCTTTCCGCATGGATCTGACACAGGAGATGTCACCAAGGGGGAATCTCCCTCGGAACCTCTGACAACAACGACAGCAGATCTGGGAACCATTCCGCCTAAGGCCACAGAGGGGCTACCAAAGTAATCCTGAGACCCTGTGAACTTATTAGCCTGTTCAGAACTTGAAGGATCAAACAAAATGGAGGGAAGGCATACACCTCCATGTTGTCCCTGGGATGTTGGAATGCGTCCTCTGCTAACGCTAAAGGATCTGGGACCACTGAACAGAATATCTCCAGCTTCCTAATGAAGTGAGTTGCAAAAAGGTCCAGCATGGGTCTCCCCAAACCTGGAAAAGCTTGTCTGCTACAACTTGATGAAGAGACCACTCTGTGCCTAGGATCTGATCCTGATGACTGAGTTTGTCTGTGACGACATTCCGTTTGCCTGGGATATACCAGGCTGAGAGCTCTACCAAATTGCTGACCGCCCACTGGTGAACCTCAACGGTCAAGGTGTGAAGTTGACAAGAAACCAGGCCTCCCTGCTTGTTCACATAGGCCACCACAATGGTGTTGTCCGACATGAGAACGACAGAATGACCTTCTCTTCTACCTTCTCCCGAAACTCCTTCAGACCCAGGAAGGCTGCCTTCAACTCCAAGATGTTGATATGTTGCTGCTTGTCCTCCAAACGCCTGAAGTGATGAGGGCGCTTATTCTGGTCATCCAACCACACACAAAGATATTCTCACTTCCAGAGACAGAGGAACCTTTAACAGGGGTGAGTCCCCTGTCGGAGACCAGAATTCTCCCAGTCCCCACTGCAGAGACCAAAGATGAAGATGCCCATGAGGGACCAGCTTCTCCAGGGAAGACAACACTCCCAGAAGAACCTGCCACTGATGAGCTGACTGATGTGGTTCAGACAGGAAGTTGCGCGCCACAACCCGCAACTTCAATCTCTGATCCGACGGGAAAACTTTTGCTACTGTTGTATCGATGAACATGCCCAGGTAGAGAATCCTTTGACTGGGTACAAGGTTCAACTTTTTCTAGTTGACTATGATGCCCAGTTCCAGACAGAACCGAAGTAGACAATCCCTGTCCTGCAGCAGCTTTTCCCTGGAAACTGCCAAGACCAACCAATCGTCGAGGTACCTCAGCAAACGGATCCCCCGAGCATGGACCCAACTTGACACGAGAGAGAAGACCCTTTTGAACACTCGAGGGGCTGTTGTCAGCCCGAAGCATAGGACTCTGAACTCGAACACCTTGTCCCCAAGACAGAAGCGAAGGAACTTCCTGGACCTCAGATGAACAGGGATTTGGAAGTATGTGTCCCTTAAGTCTACCGTCAGCATGAAGTCACCTTCCCTCACGGCTGCCAACACCAAATGAAGGGTCTCCATGTTGAACCATGTCTTCCTGATGATGTGATTCAAGGTGAATAAGTCGATCACAGGTCTCCATCCTCCCGACACCTTGGGCACCAAGATGTGACCGTGAAACCCCAGAGATGGACGCACCACTTCCTCTATTGCATCCTTGTCCAGCATCTTCTGCGCTACCTCCCGAAGAGCCAAGAACTTCAGAGAATCTGGAGGATATGCCTTACTGAGCTGCGGCTTGTCCAAGAGAAGAGGAAAGAAGTTGAATGGCAGTAGGTACCCCACCCGAAGGACATCTACCACCCACTTCTCCACCCCATAACTCTACCACTTGGCCCAATGGCCTGCCAGGCAACCCCCCACCTGTGGCGCAGGAGAGGGAGAGGCGCCTAACCTACTGACGGCCCCCTTTACCTCTGCCCCCCTTGGGGCCTTCTTGGCTTAAAGGAAGGAGAGCAAAAGGGACGTTGATCCTCTGACCTAGGCTGAGTCGAACGGGAAGGTCCTACCGAAATTGAATTCCTCGATGGCCTACCAGGTGACGATCTTCTTGACTGCTGCTGGACAGGGGGAGGAGGAGGAGCTGGATGTCTCCGAGGACGAGACTCTGACTTAGACATGGCCTGGTGCACCAGTTTGTCTTTGGTGTCAGCCCGGCGCCGGTCTATCGCATTCTTGAGCTCAATCCGATGAAACAAATATTGGTACTCCAACAGATCTCCATTCAATGCCATCCTAGACAAAGCTGCTTCTCTTCTAATCAGAAGATTAGCCCATAAATTAACACTGAGGTGAGCCATATACGAAAATGCCTTGCCTTCGGAGTGCAACAGACTGGCAAGCAAGGAAGCACTTACCAACCCTTCTGGGGACCTGTCAGAAGCTATCTTGGCAATGACCACAGACCAGAAGTCCAGCCAAGAAACCGTCTGCAACATGGAGGCTGCCATAGATTCCAATGCTGAGGCATCTTGTGGAGACAAGGACAGATCCACCGACCTCACCTGCTCCAAAGTCAATCCTGGCTTCAGGCGAATGACGTCTGGGTTAAGATGGCGCGACATCAAAAATGCAGTTTGTAGCATAGCACTTCCTATGTCTCGTGAGAGGTGGGGGTAGTAGCTTGGCAAACCCCCTAGAGCGAAGCAAACCGTCCTGGTCTGAAACAGAGGCGTTAACCTTATGCAAGATCAACTGGACGTGTCCCGACAAGGGAAGCTGAAGAGATAATTTAGGAACCTGCGTAGCTCCCACCAAGGCTTCCAAGCAAGAAGGAGTGTAAGACGACCGAGCCTGAGTCCTACTTTCCAAAATGATCAACCCACGAATGAGATCAACAACTTCCGAAAAGGAAGACAAAAACTCTTGCGTATCTCCCTCCTCCTGCTCCGGCAACGGAGACTGACGACGAGAAGAATGTGTAGGCTTCTCTAAGGCACCTTCACCATTAAAATTAACGGAAGGATCAGCAGCCATACAGCCCAAAACACCAACTAACCTGTCTGGGCTGGGTCCACTCGTCAGCTCCCGAGACAAACACACTATAACACTAGGATCATCACTACGTACTCCTCCACCAGATGACTCATTAACATGTCCATGAATGGTCACGGGCGTGGCAGATGTACGAATGTGAGTTGGAGAGGAATCTTAAACACTCGAGATTGAAGGAGAATCCCCCAGAGTCGAACTCTTGGAAGCACTAGTGAGAGGGGCTGGCAAACACTCCTTCTGCACCAACTCTGCACTCACCACCTTCGACCTCAACAGGCGCCTTGAGATCCTTACGGTGATGAATAGGCCCTGGAGAAGAAGGAGCACTTGCATCATGTGCACGGACAGGGGAGGTTGCAACACGCTCACGATGTGCACGGACGGGGGAGGTTGCAATACGCTCACAATGAGCGTGGACAGGGGATGAAGCAGCCACTGCAGACTGCACAAGGGAAGATACACTAACACTCTCCGAAACACCAACACTCTCGAGAACATGTCTGCGTTGTTCCTCCCTCGTAGGTGAAGAAAGAGCAAAGTCCTTAGCCTTCCAACACTTGATACGCTGATGTGGCGTAGAGGGGGAAGAGGGACAGGAAGACAGCACTGGTTTCTTATGCGATCTCTTCGCAGGAGGCGGGGATGAAGCAACACGTTACCTTCCAGTCCTCCCAACCGACAAGGCAGCCAACTTATCATCCAAAACAGAGTCCAACCTCTTAAGCACTGCCTGGCATATAACCTCAGACTGATCTGCAAGAGAAGGCTCTGATGACATGGAAGGGAGATATAGCGAACTGGGCAACAGAGATGACATCAAGGCTGAGGGAGGCAGTGCAGAGGAGATGACTGATAGTGACATCATTGATGGGAGTGACGTCACAAGTGGTGATGACGTCACGTCTTCCCCTCGGTCTGAAGGGGAAGCAGACGCCACTGGTGGAGGAATAAACAACGACGGATCCCGTGACATCATTAACGGGGCTGACGCCACGGCTTTCCTCCAACTCGAAGAAGCGGCAACAGTCACTGGCAGAGCAATACAAGATGGCTGACCTCGGCTACCCACGAAGACGAGGCCGGGAGGAGGGGGGATGGCCTGGCCAGCCTGAGGAGGGGGGTAGCGAGCCTCCATAGTGCACTAGCAACCCCTCCAAGGACGGGGGACCCCCTAGCCCGAGCGTCTTCCAAATCGCCACCATCTTGGACAGCTCCGACTCTGGAATAAATGAGAATAATGAAAAAGCCTCCCCATTCCCGGGAATCAAATTAACTCCCGAAGAAGAAGGGGCGACATTACAAAAATCAGCAGGAGATGAAGCATCGGGAAGAGGCGAAAACCTTCCCAAGAAGGAAGAGTCGAAACCCTCCGACGCTCTCTCTTGCTATAAAACGACTTCCACTGCTCTTTAGGCCATGCCCGGCATTCCGTGAAAGGATTCATTATAGTACAAAAATTAGAACGGCATCTACTACACGTGATGTGGGGATCAGTCGCCGCCAAAGCCAAAAAACGAGAACACGGAAAACCTGGAATTCCTGGGCACACATGTTGATGAGGCCGAGAAGGAGCAGAAGAAGTCATAATAGCAGCCAAACACACACACTAAACACAAGTGAAACGGGCAATGAACCGGGTAAAGGCAGAGAGAGGTTAACCATGACTCTCGTCCAGGCGGTTAAAGAAAAGACTGACGTGGTGGCGTAGGTGAGTGGTCATTGACCACTCTCCACCCGATCTACGCATGTGTTGCCAGATATCACAAAATTCCTTGCTTTCATCAATTTTTTAACCGGATCCAGCTAGGCGCTAAAAATTATCCTACTGTTAAGACCGAAGGTTTGTTAGCATATGAACAAAAATAATTTTATTGATATTTTGCTGTGTTTACATTAATATTAATATATGTATTTGAAAATTAGTACTGTAAATCATTTTTTTAACATAAAAAATGTATTTATTCATGCAAATAACATCAAAATACAGTAATTAATGAATATTTCTTGACAAAAAAATCAACAAATTATCAAATTTTCCGCAAATAACTTGGAGATAAGTTCCACACAAAAATTTGCGAATAGGTGAAGCGGCAATTCCTGAACTACAAATAGGTGGGGTCAACTGTACATGGCTTATGAATTCAAGAATGAAATCTGCAAAATCACATATCAATTCCCTGTATGGACAAATACGTGCATATAAAGATTCTTCAGAGCTATGTTATGTTAGCCTGTGCTTCGAAGGTAGCGATTACTATTTAAATTCATATGAGTTGAAAAGATTTTTACATTATCGTAGGCTGTATATAATGTTATCAACCCTTAATGGACGGATAGGCTCTCAGGAGTAATAACAATATTATGCGCCTGCGTTTTGAAGGGAATCGGGCGGGAAAGAGGTGTCACTACTTCTATAGACCATAAATTCACTAATGGCAACTTTTAGACTGGATAAGATGAGAGACTGGGCAGCTCAGGACTAGTTTTGGTCTTGACTTCAAGGGAGGATGCATTGCCTTCTCTGTCTCACATGACATCTTTTTGTAAATTTGCTCATAAATATACCAAGGGGTTGCTGTTGGTTTTAGTTCTTATCTTTTATGATAGTATGTCAGTTATAAATGTAATTTTGCAAAGAAAAGTGCATGGATATTTACTAGAAAAAACATATATAGAAAAGCCAAAAAAGCAACTGCATCTTCATTCTCGGTAGATTTACGTAAATATTTTACAACAAATACACTCAGAATTTGTTACTTATTTTATTTCTTATCTGTTTTGATATTGTGTGATCTGTAATTATAATTTTACAAAATATAATAAATTCATTTAATAGAAAAATCATGCATAACTTGTAAAATTTATGATTTTCTTGTTAAAGAGGCCCCACAATAGGTTGTCAATTGTAATTTTCAGCTTCTCATGGAAGGTAGGGGAATTTTTTTTTTCTCTACACCATGTGCATTTGCATATCTTACTCTTTCCATTGACAAGACTTTTTCTATTTTGCTGACCTCAAAGTTTACCTGGTCTGGGGTGCTGCACACTGATAAATTACCCTGTCCACTAAGGGTTAATAAATTTCTGTATCATAAATCATAAAAGAAATGTAGTACTGCATGTTACAGTTCATACTTTATGATACTCTAATTTTCAAATAAAACTGATTTTCACTTGGACTTACAACATGATTGTTGGAACCTAGTCATGTAGATAACTGAGAAGTGGATTCTGACTCATTATCTGGCATATCATCAAAACCTTTGTTCTCTGTGCAGCAAGTCATGTTAATTGTTTTGCTTATCTTTTAAGCGATTATGTTTAGTATTTAGAAGAGGAAGACATTCCTCAAGTTATCACAACCCTGAAATATATAAACAAGCAATTCCCAACCTATAAATTGAAGTGAAACGAAAAGACTTAATCCTATGTCATACTTTTGTATGTTGAATATAGATTTTGACTTTTCTGAAGCACTGTAGCTATTATAGTGGAATCCGTGAATCCGGAGAACGCAAATATGGGGTGGTATTTGCGTTCTCCGGATTTGCGGACTCACACATCTGCAGATTTCTCCCGGGAACATTCCCAGCATTATTTGCGGAAAATTCGCCTATTCGCTGTATTTTCCTATGAGAAATATCCACAAATTCCTGCTTTTTTATCAATTTCATCATAAAATACATTTTTTGTGATAAAACTATTAAAAAAACTAAGTATAAAATTTTTTGGGGTTTTTTCTTGAGTTTTAACCAGCAAAATAGGTTTTAAGCATTTTTATAGGGGTTCCAACTACTCAGGTTCTAACTATTCGCAGGGGGACAGGGTCTGGTATGCATCCCCTGTGAATACGGCAGTACCACTGTATATGGAACTAGTAATGTAAACAGTCTAACATATTTATGAAACTCTGAACTTCCATTCATGCTTATAAAAATCATAATTAATTTCATTCAGGACCAACTCACTCATATGTATCAGCACACTTAATTTTCACAATTATGAACTGCTCCTCTATATCTTAATTCACACATTAAAACCCATGCCTAAGCCTCTGTCATAACTCTATTCAAGAAAATTAACTTTCAGATATTTCACAAACAAAGTTCATGATAATATTGAAGTTATAGTACTGAGCAAGTCTTCATTTACCCTAGCTATCAATTGACAGTACTACCTGAAAAGTTTCATATTTCTGAAAACAAAGGATATGCACAAAATCCCATGCAAGCAATTCATATGAGAGCAACCCTTTTCATGTTCTAAGGGGTCAAGTTATTTTTAGATTCATACAGCAAGAATTTCTGTTTCATGGCACATGACAAATCGTACTTATGCAATGAATCAAGGAGGTTTTCAGAGATGAAGGCATGAAATGAATTGGTCAAAACTGAATAAATACAATAAAAGACGTGAGAAAAAAAAGAGCAAACATCATACTACATACATATCTCCCAAGATTAAAAAATTCCACAACTGAAACTTTCAGGTGCTTTCACCACACCTTTCAGATGATTCTGAATGAAGAAGGTCTCTCATTCGATAGTTGCTTCAAGTTTACATACAACAAACAGTCTCGGCTATCTCTCATGTCACATGCAAAGGCTTTTTATTTTCCAACCTATTCACATACACAGCAAGAGTTTTTCAGTCAACTAAAAATACATATCTCTAAAATCCTTGATACTGATCAAAAGAAATCTGAACCTTATACATATACGTATTGCTTCTTCACAAGTTTTATTACAATGTGTAACTTGCACTTCTGATGATAAAAAAAAAGAATAAAAATTAAGAAGCAAGGGTATCACTGTGGTCAGCCACATCGCTGGCTGCATGAACTTAGTATTGTGAATATGATGGTTGTTAGTGACAACTTTTTTAGTGTAGAGAGGTGTGTGTAAATCAGCAGCATCAGCGAGGCTCGACACAGCATGGACGAACAGAGCAGCCAACATAAAGTCAAAACAAATAAAAGACAAGACAAAAGCACATAAAGAGCACAGAGTATCAAAAAAGAAATGGAAGTACAAAAGCCCAATAAAATCAGTTGAACTGTGGTTTTATGGCCATTTCTACAAGATTAGATGAACCAAGATGAAATAACTATACTACAGTACTTCTCTAATAAACTACAAATTTTGAAGACTGATCCAATGCTGTTTTCATCGAACCTTGCTAAATGCGCATTACACGTTCAGGTGAGTTGGTGAAAACAAACTTCATGCCACTTGCGTTTAACTAAGTTTATTGGGCATTTTTTCCATGTCTGTGATACAAACTAGCTAACATGGTTAGTTTGTGCTGCAGTTAATAGTAAAGCATCAATTAGCCAAGCCAATGGTAAAGAGACAGATAAAATGGCATATTCCAATATTTTAAGACAGGTTTTGAAGACTTATACAAAACTGCATGTTCCTTCCCAGGCAACAAATTTCAGTATTCTATGGTGTGCTGAGACCAGATTTCCAATTGACTATGAAAATAATTAACATTAAGAAGATATAGAAATTAATTTCAATTCTTATCTGATCTCAGGGGTCAATAGAAACCTGACAGCAATTACAAGCCCACACAAGCTTAAAACTACGTTTGACTAATTCCCAGTCACAAAAGTAACTAACTATGAGCCGCGTGGGGGAATGTAACAGCTTATAAATACCTTACATGCAACAGCCAAATGATATCACAGGCTCACTAATTTAAAAGCAGTTCCCCAGTGCTAATTTCTGTGATCCCATATTCTCATTATTCTCTTAACCCATCAAACCTTAAACTCCCCCTCTATAATGTTTGGAAAATTGAAAATGTACATTTTCAATATAATATCTGATTCAAGAGGTAATCTAAGTTCATGATTCTGCAAGTAAAACAATATGAAGTTATCTAAAACTTGGTTAATGAGAGTAGCATTCATACTAATTACTGTGAAGCACAGATATCGTACTGTAATACCAGTGGCGTATGTGAATGCTAGGTATCTGAATACAAGAGGTTAAACTATTCTCTAGTCTGTGGAAGACTTTGAATTTCAAACTCTTCCACTGATACAGATAAGAATCCAAATTACTAATAATAGCAAAAAACTTGTAAATGTACTTCCACGGACTTTCAGTGACACTTATTCTAAAATGCTGCAGTGAAATAACTGGTAACTATGAAATGTTAGTCTTCATATTTACATCATATATAATTCTAATGGTGACTAATAAAACCAAAGTAAATACCTTGTGCCATATAAAAAAAATCAATCAGAATATAATCAACAATCAACAATATCGCTATCATACTCTGAGGGGAGAACCATTTATATATCTTGTCCCTTGTTTGTCATACTGTAAATGGAATTAAAATTCCTTTTTATTTCCAGTTGTACAGTATTGCTTTCTGCCTGTTACTTTCTGTCCATTCATGTGATATTTTCCTACTTAAAGCAACACTTCTTCAACTTTAGTTTGCTTAACTGCCATGTCATTTGTAAACAATTGCTTAAGGACAAGCCCATGAGGATCTAAAAAGACAACTCTGTGGTCTTGATAAGCTAATCTGTAACTTAAGTAGTGATGCTCTTTCGTTAAAACAATTAAGATTCCAGTAATTGCCTGCCTTTGCTACCATGAAAAATTAATTTACACCTATATGCAGCTATGTGTATAATAATTTTGAGTATGGTATGAAGTATCTCAATTTCCATACACCTAAAGTATAAAATTTCTATATGTATAATTAACTTGATTTTAAAATCAGTGGTTATTGTACTATTTTTTTCTCAACTAAAAAAAAAAGCATTAACAATAGCCTTAAAACTGAAGAGAATGCAATTCGTACATTCTACAATGTTTTTTACAATAACAAGCCTCTGGTAAAAATGTCCCTAACAGAAAAATAATTCTAAGTTGCAGACATACTCGACAAATACTTATTACTAATCCAATCATAAAAAACAAAAATTAAGTGTTCTGCTACCAGTGCTAGATGAATGGTTTGTAAATTTAATTATTTAAAATTCAAGACAAGAAAAGATACTATGCAAATTTATACAACATTTAGTCACGTGAGATTTCACTGCAGCTACGATAAAAAGAGATCATGTACTATTGAGAGTACAAAAACTACTGCTTGCACTCTACTATGATAAAGTCATGTTAAATGATTGTACATTTCAGAATAACTTTTTGAAAGCGCTTATTTCACAACAAAATCAAACATCTAAAGTTATATGTATGCCACAAGTGATGTATCATCTAACAATACCAATACATATAAAAATAATGCTCTTAGAAAAGGCAGTAGACAGATGCGACCAGCCATGACTAATATCCTTGGGATATTCAGAAACATGGTTCAACTTAAAAATATCACTTTTTAATATTCATAAGTTCACCTTACTAACAGCTTATCGAAAGTCTACTGATACCAGCCTCATCACACTAGGGATTTGATTTCCCATGGCATGAGCTAAAATTTTTGACGCTACAAAATATAGTTAATACGATGACTTACATTCTATGTGTATATAAGAATCTTGAAATCAGGTATTCTGGGCCTCTTCAATTGTACAATGTTTTCAGTTCACTGAATCAAATTACTGGTTCTGAGTTAAGAATGAAAAATCTCAAAACAAGCATAATGTTGTTTTTAAATCAATTATAGCCTGGCATTTCAGAATTTCTGATATCACTACAACTGATTCCTTTAGCCTTACTCTATTTGAGATAAGGTAATAGGGTACAGATATAGTCCTAACATACTACAGAACAACAGCCAATCCATGAAAAAAATAACACGAAATCAAAATATTAAAATATTCAGATAGTATGGCAAATGATTTTAAATTTCTTCAGTGATATCTAATGATATAACATGCTCAACAGAATGCAATGAGCAAAGTTATTTATGTACTTGCTACATGATATACTGACTTGACCTCTGAAAATCTTTTGTACTAGGACGGTCTAACCTAACTATTTTGGCTCTTCAGAAACTGAAAATTATACTTCTTTGTAAAGCCCATCCTCAAATTAAAATTAAAACTTTAGTAGAAAATTGCTACTAACAAAAACAAGCAAATGAAAAGATGAATTAAAATCTAAATTAAATCATAACATGAGAATGAGTACTAAACTACCACTGAGAAGACAGGTACTCCTACATAACCTAAGACATGACAACCAAAACTAATCTTGTCATAAATATGTCCTTTTGCAGTTCAAACTGCAGTTCCACTATTTGAAAAAAGATAATCACCTTGCATAAATGTTCTGCTGTATGTCAGAATAATTGTGATTTCTTGAGACTACTTGTACAATGGGTTGACCTTTTGTTCAAAACTCACAATACTCCCGATAAACTAACTTCCTTAAAACTCTTCTATAACT
Source organism: Macrobrachium nipponense (assembly GCF_015104395.2). NCBI lineage: Eukaryota > Metazoa > Arthropoda > Malacostraca > Decapoda > Palaemonidae > Macrobrachium > Macrobrachium nipponense. The sequence continues at coordinate 39,305,095 of NC_087215.1, forward strand.
TTGACTATTTATACAATGCTCTGTCAAAACAATCTTCTCCTAACAGTCATGCATAACTTTTGTCAAGCGCACTAACCTTTATTAAACCTACAATTTCTTCATACTATACTATATAATAAAACTATACCTGCTTTACATGATGTGCCATCTAATATTTACTCACACTATGTTGCAAAACTACAAACAAAGATAAAAAGCCATAACACCTTAAAATTTCCATGCAACTAAGGCCTAAGAGAGCAAGCAAAATAAGCCATGCAAGAAATCATAAAAAAGGACAAAACAACTTGTAAATAGGAAAGAAACCAAAGAAAATTTAAAATAAACACAAAACTGGAATGCCCTGCAACTGCCAAAATTAACAATAAATAAATTATAGTTCTGATAGGAAATCTTAAACGAAACGAGTATATAGAGTACAGTATGCAAAAATAATGCCTAATGATGGAATTTCTCTTATAAAATAAATAAAAGGGGCTTTTCTAACCTAAAGGTAATGTGATAAAATACTGAAACATTGTTTACCAAAATATCTAAGAAAACTGAATTTCCGAACTAAAAATGACTTAATATGTGAAAAGACTAGATCCTCAGGTACTTGAGATAAATTAAAGCCAAGATAAATAAAATCAATCACATAAATAACCTATAAGTCTACAGAAGAGATCTGAAAAAGGTTCTTGTTAATTTGATTGTTTGCTTCGATACAGATTTGAAGCACAGTCCTGAAAAATTAGTGTAAATATCTGTTGCTTCCGAATTTTTCCGGTCTTTACACTATTTATAACTTTCAAGATTTAAAATACATCAAATTAATGCTGTAAATTTTCATGTCTTTTACCTTTATATCAATTACAACTTAACTTAAAAAAAGAAAGTTGCAAAATAAAATAAAAAATCCAATTTCTATGCTCTTGGCAAACCTAAATCTAAACACACTGAAAAACCTTAAGGACCTAATTCGAAAGAACACAATATTAAACAGAAGTACTTCACCAAATAAGACTAAAACGCTTCTTCTTTGGAATGTTATTGACACTAATTTTTTTCATTGGTCCAGTGTGATTTTTGCGGGGCTTGAAGAGGTTTACCTGAAGTCCCACTTTGATCTTCTTTGTAAGTGCTCCTTGTGGGAACACAGCCTGAACTTGGGGTACTACAGTTGAAGAAACCATTCCTCCTTCAGGACCTATTGCATGTACCTATGAGTGACAGAAAATAGGAGAGGTGATTCTTTATTAACAAAGAAACTTAACAAAACTGGAATAAATAACCTAATATGTACTATTCCAGCTTCAGCTGCATTCCACTGACAAAAGCAGCAATTACTTTTATTTTTCAATTATAATACTGTAACTCAATATCATATTCATTACAGAAAAATATCAACCAAAATATATGATTAAGTTTGCACACTTCTGTCTACAGCAATGTAAATTATTGCTATGAAGAATGTATACAGAATAGATAACTGGACTCCATCATATGCTTACCTCCTGTCTGATACGAGTGACAATGGCAAAGTACTGAGGGAAGTCTGTTGTTAGAATTCGAGTGATGCGATTAGTATTCAGATCTTCTAGCTGCTTTAATTCTGAAAGAAAAATTCACCAGTATACATTATGTATAGCCATGTAGGAAATTTTTGCTGAATTTTTGTTTGAATCTGCTTTCAAGTTAAGGAATTAACCTCCCTAGTCTAGCTATCATATTCAGCAACAATATCATCTCACTCGTTGTAATGTTACCTAATACAGTAAAATTGTCTTATTATAACCAACAGTTACTACAGCAATTTTCTAAAATAACCAACAGTTACTACAGCAATTTTCTAAAATAACTAGACATAAAATTACCTTTGTGGGAGGGTTATCATTCCCTATTATCTCTTTCTCAAAACTCAAAATCAATTTGAAATTTATATAACATATTATCCATTCTCGGTGGGGTACTGATACTGATAAGTGAAAACTGCCATTAACCAAAACTCTGCAGTTTATGGCGCCAAGTTTTGGTTAATGGCACCTCTGTTAGGTATGTTATGGTGGCATAACACTATTTTCAACACCTCATGGCGCCAATAACTGAAATTCTGCCCATTATGGCACCATAAATCACTGACTTTATGGCGCTAGACAAGCCCCATAAAACAGGATTGCCATGAACTGAGTCCACCAGTAACTGGGAACTGCCTGTATGCAGTTTCACCATCATGATAAAACACACAACAAACACACACCATGGAGAGTAAATGATCTGCAACATTTTGCCAAGAGATGAAAAATTCATATAAAAAATTGAGCTTACATCAGCTTTAACCCAAAGTGGATGGACATGCTCATGAGTAACAATAACAGGTTTTGGGTGGTGGACAGAGTGACTCATGGTGAGTAACAAAATGACACACCATCGATTTGGGGGAATCAGGCAGGAAAGAGGTGTCATTATTTCTATAGCCCATAAATTCACTAATGGCAACTTTTAGACTGGCTAATATGAGAGACTCAGCAGCTCAGGGCTTAGTTTTGATCTTGACTTCAAGGGAGGATGTATTGCCTTCTCTGTCTCACATGACGTCTTTTTGTATATTTGCTCATAAATATACCAAGGGGTTGCTGTTGGTTTAATTCTTATCTTTTATGATAGTATGTCAATCATATATGTATGCTAAGAAAAGTCCTAAGAAATATTAGAAAAAACCATGTTCCAAAAAAGTTATTGCATCTATGTTCTCGGTATATTACGTAAATATTTTACAATAAATATGCTCAAAATTTGTTACTAATTTTATTAAATGAAATAAATTTATTTTTTAGAAAAATTATGTATAACTGTAAAATTTATGATTGTCTTCTAAAAGAGGCCCCACAAGGGGTTGTAAATAGTAGTCATTTTCAACTTCTTGTGGAAGGCAGGGAAAATTTTTTGGGAATTTTTTCTCTTATACCATGTGCATTTGCACATCTTCCTCTTTCCATTGAGGTGTTTTTTTCTTAAATTGTCCAACCTCAAAGTTTTGCTGGCCTGCATATTGATTTATTACCCCATCCTTTAAGGGTTAAATAGATAATCATTAAAAAAAATCTATATTTAATAATGCACATCAGTTTTTCTGATAATAATTAACTTGCCAAAATGACTTCTTCACCAGTAGGGCCACTGGTTATGAATTATGAATTATCATCTACAGTATGCCTTCTATGGAAAACTGCAGGCAATAACACTTTTTTTTTTATTTATATAACTTAACATGGGCCTCTTATTGCAATATGAGTACTTAGTTTATTTTGATTTTCATCTCCTGACTTCTTCAACTTTTTCTTGCTCTGATTTTTAGTCAATAACTAGGAACTAAACCTCCAGGCGAGTTATGTAAACGTTACAATTTGACTTTGTGATATGATTTAAACATTCTGCAATAACAATCACCAAACAGCAGATACTATCTCATCAAAAACGACTATTCATCATACTTCTGCATTTGATGATTCTAATGTTAGTTTGGGAAGCATGATTCCAAGAAAACCATTGGTATACAGGTTAGGAAACAATGTATAACTCTTCCACAACACATTTCTTCCTAAATGCAAAGCGTATGTTTCACAGCATATCAAAAGAGGAAGTAACCGTGGTAATTTTGTGTGCTGAACTGTGGATGAAGACCACATAAAGATGATAATCATAAAACAAATTTTGGCAGTAAAAAAAGCAAGACTGATCTACAAGATGGCAGGGAGGCCCAAAGTTACAAACACTTCCTTGAGACACTATTATTATTTTAAGTAAGCTGCCATAAGTAAACTGGAGGCTTATAGATCAATCACTGACACAAGGTAGCTGAAAGAATAACAAATGCAAGTGCTATTCTCTCATTTTTGAGACTTCTATCTTCACCTCTACCACAATTATTCCCCTCTATACCTTGCCAGCTAAGGTAATTTGAGTTCTCTGTGGGATGATATTTAAACCTACTTAGTTTCCAACACAGACAACTGCTTTTAAATTAATAATCCTGAACAGAGGGCTAAAATGTTGATGAAGTCAACCTCCTAGCTGTCAGTAAATTCCTTTCTTTCCTAAAGCTTCATTCGACAGCACCTGATCCAAAACCTATATGGTCAAAGGAATGGGGGCCCACATGAATCATAACTATCCTCTACTGCTGCTGCTACTCATGACATGTATGTCTACTACGAATGTGTACTACAGTACAAAAAACCTATGGGTGTTCAGGGGCAACTCTGTACCCTTCCTCACCTAACCTTGTCAATACCACTGTAAATACTCAGCATGCTTATAAACAACCACCATCAAACTTTAAACTGAAAACTTTATGTAAATGACATTTTTATGGTTATCAATATATTTCTATACAGCAACATCTTTATCACTTGTTAAAATATTGTATTACCACACACGATTTCATTGATTTATGAGTGCTAAAACTGGCAGTCATAAATCAATCAAATCATGTATGGTATAATACAATATGATAACACAAGATAAAAATGTATAGCCTATGTATGAACTATAAACCTAGGGTAGCCCAGGTGTTACTCATAGCATCCATTTGCAAAAGTCATATAGGCTATTACTGTATATGAAACTGTTCTTTAATTACAGAATCCATTTACACTGTATTTATATTGATATATCATTGTAATATGTATAATAAAAAATCATCCTGCCATTTGTAATATTCATATTCCCAGAATCAACTGATTGAGCCTACTACTGAAAGAATTGAGAAAATAATATTTTAATAGCTAAAAGAAATAAATGTATAATTGGAATTATTATTTTCATTTTTGCATATAAATGTAAACTGGGTATACAAAGGTAAACTAACACTTTACGTTAAAGTAAAATTCCTTGAAATTGCCAGTTTTCCCTCTCTTTCTCTCTACACATGAGAATATTTTACCACTGTTGGTATTTCATCTCTAATCACCATAAAAAATATTCAAAATGTAAATTTCATATGCAGGAGCAAGACAAAAACTAACAGGCTGTGGCAAGTTCACCGATGGCCTGGAATGAGCATGTGCATATATGTATATGTCATGGCTTACCAACTACCTGATCATGAAATCCAGGAGATCGTACGTGGGCACACACATACACCACAAAATACATTTTGATTTACATATACAAATTTCCTGAAGGCAGCTGCTGTTTCTCAGAATGCTATACATATTTGCAAAAGCTGTAATCCATTTGAAAACAAAGTGCCAATGTTTTCATAATTAAATAAATAAAAATTGTTTTAATACACATGCACACATATATAATATGCATATTAATATATACATACAGTCTCGCCTCGTTAAACAGGACCCCAGTTTTACCTATCTGCTGCTGACTGGTAACTACAGTATGATGCCTTGTAGTTTTTTGACAAAGATATGACAAAGATAAACTTTACAAAGACAAAGGCTGAGTTACTAAACAATACTTGTGTTTATGTGGCAAATGACATGAGAGAGAGAGAGAGAGAGAGAGAGAGAGAGAGAGAGAGAGAGAGAGAGAGAGAGAGAGAAATTTCCCCTGTGTAAGGCTAGGCCCACCACCAATAACTGTGGAAACTGCTGCCTTGCAGGTGGACTTTTTAGTCAAAGACAAGGCCCACCGCAACTAACTGTGGTTGATGACAGCGAGGGCATGCAGTCGTAAAAACCAATTTGCCAAAAATATACCATGCCTGATATTGTGAGGAAGGCAGTGGGGAAGGCACATCAGGCAACTGACCCCTTAATGTAAGGATAACGTAGGAAAGAAGATATGTACTGTATATGTATGCTGTTTCTTAACCCTCCAGTTTAGGAGGAATAATTTTAAAACTTGATATATGGCTAAAATCTTACTACCACGGATAATCAGTATCATACATATTTACTTTAAACTCAAAAGAACCACACTCTGATTCTTTCATACAAATACAACTGAATGCCTAAACTTTACTAAATGCTCTAGAAATGACATATGGTACAAGGCTCCTCTATACACAACCAAACAAACACATAAATCTTTGTGTAAATTTTAGTTTGTTCAATAGAAAATTTTAAAGTATAATTTACTGCATCATCAAAAAATCTCAAACCTTTCCATTTTCAGACAAATAAACTTCTGCTTATCAATCACACATGTCTCAGCCTACTGTGTATAAAATCAACTTTATATTGATTGAAAAACAAGTGAATAGCAGCAGCCTGAACTTGTGTTATTACATGTAAAACAAGCTTCTAAGGTTATGGATTGGGGAGATATTTTACGTTATACTAGGTCCAAGTAGAGCAACAGTGGGAAAAATTGGCATTTTCAATTTTTATAGTACTTTTTAGTGAAATCTTTTGCACCTAATTTATTTATATATAATGTGGATGTCGATGAGAAATACCCAATTACTACAATGAATCTTAATTGAACTTTATAATCACACTGTTATATGTCATACCTAGCCATTTCAGAATTTTCACCTTTTCTGATTTATGCTGGTGTTCCCAGTGGATGGCCACCTTTAAACAAAAACTTTGTCCTTTTGAAAATCAGTGGGTGATGAATGTAAATAAATTAAGGTTCTTACCTTCTCCATCAAAGCTTTCATTTAAAACTTCCTGAACTGCTTCTTCTGTAGCTTCTAGGGTGTGCTCTCTCCAAGTCTCGCCATTGTCTGACCGCAGAATCACAATTTCGCGTTCCTTACCACGTAGTGAGGCGAAATGTGGAACCTCAATGATCACTGGGCTGGAATTATTGTAGGAAAAATTTAACTAAGAATTCACAACAATATTAAAGACTTGACACAAATTTACTGTTACTCTGGGGCAAATGTTAAAATGAATAACAACAAAATCAGGAAATATAAACATGACTGTTACATCACAATTGCCAAGCAGATCTAATTACGTCAATTAAGTATATGTACTGTATAACCATTTCTACATTTTCATAAAAGAATGATGTAGTATCAGGGACAAAACATGTTTATCATTTTCAATTGTGCTACC
>NC_087215.1:39317101-39422101 GCF_015104395.2 Macrobrachium nipponense
ACATGGTTATATTTGATTAATTTGGGAGCTAATTATAACTCATTTTGTTAATAAAACTTCAGCTTTTTATAAGTTTTCATGCTTTTATATTTAAAATGTGTATGAAAAATGTATTACAAGGTATTTTTTTTTGTACATATGATACAGTGGCAGTATGCATGATCATTTGAAGTCTTTGTAACAGCACTTCACGTGATGAAGGGAATATGTTGTTCAGTCGCGCCCGAATAATAAAATTTGAATTTATATCATTGAATCACGTTTTTATAACAAATTAATTTACAATTGTTGCATTAATTGATTCTAAAAGACAAAGCTCGCGTATAAATTCAATTATGCAACACTGCAATTTGTTTGCGTTTTCCATGGGGTAGAAGTATAAAATATAACTTTACAACTCGGTCGATTTTTTGCTTTGTTACACGAGCAAAAAATTGAGGTACAACCGTACAAGCTTGAGATGCCACTGCTACGTAGTGACGAAAATTAAGATATGCAAAGATTGCCTAAGAAGAAAAAGTAAATATGCATCTTTTCCATAAATCTTTTAAAAAGTTATACATTACTCACTGTATCCAATAATATCGTATGTTTTCTCATATCATGGTATTATAAAATATACTACTAACATAGCAGTCAATGTTTTGGTTTGGAAATCAGCTGATGGCGAATCAGAGATTGTTTCGCCATATTTAACGCAATTCTGAGCAAATTTTCTTGCCTCTAGTTGGCATAAATGATTATCTAGATACAGCGGACCCCACGTATTCGCATTCTCCGGATTTGCAAACTCACACATTCATGGATTTCTCTCTGGAACGTTTCCCCACATTATTATAAGAAAATTCGCCTATTTGCGGTATTTTTCTATGAGAAATATCCACAAATGCCTACTTTTTTATCAGTTTCATCATAAAATGCACTTTTCGTGATAAAACTATTAAAAAAACCAGGTATAAAAATTTTTAGTGGGTTTTTCTTGAGTTTTAACTAACAAAATAGGAGGTTTTAAGCATTTTCATAGGGGTTCCAACTATTCGCGGGTTCTAACTATTCACGTGGGGGTGTGTGTGTGTGTGTCTGGTACGCATCCCCCACGAATACGGGGGGGACCACTGTACATACTTGAATTATATGAGACAAGGGAATTTTTTCTTATATGTGTTTTTAGGTGGAAATAAGACTTGAATATGTCTTGTTGTGATTGTGAACTAATTGTCTTTAAGTATTTGGGGGGAGGGGGGTCTGATTTGCGAGGTTAGGAAGGCTGAGATGGTTCAGAGTGCCAACCAAACAAATACCATTTATACTCACATATATCATGCGACTTTTGAAACCTAATTTTGGAGCTAATGTTTAGGGGGTTGCATCACACAAGATATAAAATTAGATTTCATTCAAATCTTCACATCCAGAAAGAACAAACTAAGACAGGCAGCACTCATAGCCAACTAAGACAGGCGCTCATAGCCAAGTTTGTTAGACCTATCAGGAGTGAAGGCACGAATGATCTGGCGGACCCCGAAACCTCAAATGGTTCACCAAACCTTCCTTTTGCAGAGAAAATCTTCATGGAGAATGAGATAGAGGAGTTTGAAGGTATTTTGGCAGAGGATGGGTAGAGGAAATTGCACCCAAAAAGGTTTTTTGAAGATTTTTACAGCAGGAAATGACTGTATCATACAGTACACTTGCACCCAATGGTGACAGTGTTTGCGTGTAGAAGTTTTCACCATACTGGGTGTACTAATTTTAAACCTTTTCAAGTTATTAAAACTTTAAAACCTCTTTAATGTTTTGTCTATCCATAAGAACAATTTCATATTTAAAAAAATACAGTATAGTACATAGAAAGTTGAAAATGGGTAGTAAAAAAAGTCTGACTGGTTAAGTTTCCGTTTGCCTTGGCCCTAATGAAATTATTCCCATAAGGTATGTGTATCAAAATCTGTGATTTCCCAGTTCTGCGGCCATGGATTGACCAAAGTCTCACATATATGGGGACCGTACTATGTATATGTATAAATTATATATATATATATATATATATATATATATATATATATATATATATATATATATATATATATATATTATATATATATCATTCATATATATATATACTATATATATATATATATATATATATATATATATATATATATATATATATATATATATACACATACATATATATATATACATACATATATATATATATATATATATATATATATATATATCAATTCAAGCTACAAATGTCCTTTAATATCTAAATTCACTTTACCTCCCAAATGATATATTTTCATATATGTACCGAAGGGGAATTTTTAAGTTGATAACAATTTCGTCCCCCCATGGGATCGAACCACCGTCCAGGTGGACGGGGACGAAATCAGGACAGTCAGTGACGCTATCCAATCAGCTGATTGGATAGCGTCACTGACTGTCCTGATTTCGTCCCCGTCCACCTGGACGGTGGTTCGATCCCATGGGGGGACGAAATTGTTATCAACTTAAAAATTCCCCTTCGGTACATATATGAAAATATATCATTTGGGAGGTAAAGTGAATTTAGATATTAAAGGACATTTGTAGCTTGAATTGATATATAAATGGATCACGGTTCGATGATAATTATTCATATATATATATATATATATATATATATATATATATATATATATATATATATATATATATATATATATATATACTATATATATATATATACATATATATATATATATATATATATATATATATATATATATATATATATATATATATATATATATATATATATATATATACACACACACACAAACAGGCAGTACACAGTTATCAGAAAGGGTTCCATTTTCAGCGGGTTGCTGAGAAGTGAAAACCGTCATTAACCGATTCTCGGCAATTTATGGCACTTATGGTGCCGAATTTTGGTTAATGGTACCCCTATTAGGTATGCTATGGCGCCATAACTCTATAATCGGTACCTTATGGCGCCGATAACTGAAACTTGGCCCATTATGGCGTTGATAACCGAAATCTGGCCAGTTATGGTACCATAAATTGCCGATTTTAAGGCACTAGACAAACACCATAAAACCAGATCGCCATCAACAGAGTCTGTCAATAACTGGGGGAATGCCTGTATATATTTGTGTGTGTGTGTGTGTTTAATATGTTTTCCTTTCAATCACGAAATGGTAAACATGATTATGCAAAGAGAGTTACAGCCACGAAGGAGAGTGAAACAATGAGATATACATACATACATACATACATACTACATACATATATTTATTATATATATAATATATATATTTATTATATATATATATTATGTAATATTAAATGGTATATATTATATATATATCTATATCATATATATATATATTATATATATATATAGATATAGGATATATATATATATATAGTATTATATAGTAGTTCTATATATTCGGTCCCCAGTTATTGGCGGTTTCGGTTAATGGCAATCGGGTTTTATAGCACTACTCTAGCGCCATAAAATAGGCGATTTATGGTGCCATAACAGGCCGAATTTTCGTTATAGGAGCCATGAGGTGCCAATAATAGAGTTATGGAGCCATAACATATCTAATATGTTTGATTTTAATTGAAAAATGTAATGATTATACAAATTTACAGCCATGAAGAAGAGAGAAGCAATGAGATGCTAAGTATATTCATCATTGAAAAAGAAACCCACAAAATCACTTTGTAACTTGTTTACTTATTTGCATTTAGTTTTACTACACATATTACCAAGACATGGTACTTAGCATTTCATTGTTTCACTCCTTTGTGGCTGTTTTATAATAATATATATATAATAAACTATTATTTTATATATATATATATATCATATATTATAATATATAGATATTATAATACCATGGATATAATATATATAATATATATTATTATATATATAATAATATATATATATGTATTCTGTATACGCAAACACCATAGGCAAATAACCAGCAGAAGTTACCAATCAACTTCAGTGGCATAGCCACTGTTTGTCCTCAAAGGAGTTACTCTCATGGTCGCCCCCAGTGATCCATAACAGACCGCACACCCCAACCAATCTCAAAGAATTCTCTTCAATATAGCATGTTGGCACAATGTTAGAATATAAAGGATTCAAGACAAAAGGCCTCATCTCTTTGTCTACAACTGCCTAAGATTTTACTTTATCCTTTACACACCAATGTGGCACCAGCATGTATGTTGGCATTTTCCCTGATATTTTTTGGTCTCTGCCAAGTGAACAACCTCTGCAGCTTCGTTCCCTGATTATTTGCCCCAAACTCTTATTTCAGTCACTATAGAAGAACTAAACTCAGAAACAAGATAAGTGCAAATTTTAAGACACAGAGAAAAGTTTTAGATCTTTAAAATATTTAACTGGTAAGTTTATATTTGTTAAAGATGGGAGCCTGTGGATCTCCCACAAGGTGAGAAGTTAGGAATGGTTCACTAGGCTACTGTACAGTGCTGTGCTTTTTTGTTTTTGTTTCCTGTTTAATAGAGGGATATTTAACAAGGTAATAATATTACACATTGTGGTTATGGAAAATCATTATTTAATGACTTTTTAACATCAGCAGATAATTTCAGGCTACCCAAGCACAGGAATCAAGGTAGTCTCATTTCTCATTTACAAAAGGTAGCCATGATAAACTTCAAGTCTTGGCATTTAGTAAAAGCTGGCTTTTTATTTATAAACGAAATGGATTTTTATTAAGTGTGAACAAAAATTCATTTTATAGAGCCACTTGTAACAGATATTACTCTGACGTTAGTGCCGTTATATCCAGAAAATTCTCATGACGCTTGCTTTTTCCTACAGGAATATTAATTTACATTTTTGTAATAGTCTACTTTGGCAGGTGAATTAAAATCTTAAATATATCTAGTTAATATAAAATTTGGTACAATAATTCCAATAACTTACACTTTAATTATGTACCATCTAATGTAGCCTGCAGCCTATAATAACTGAGTTGAATAACATTTTCGAGAAAATACTTTTACAGTAAAGTAATGGTAGTAATTATGAATTGTTATCTTAATAGTAGTACCGAGAAAATACTTTTACAGTAAAGTAATGGTAGTAATTATGAATTGTTATCTTAATAGTAGTACTGTCTTATGGATATGACCCAATGATTATGATACCTAATATTATACTATAGTTACATACTTGTGACCATGTCAGCCTGTTTTATGTTGTGTGTGGTGCCTATACAGTTGTTAACACTAGGTAGTTTCTAATGCACTTGTTCCTGGCTGCTATTATGCAGGACTCACAGATTACGTGTGCTGCAGCATATTGCTTGTTCTGCTTTTTGCCCATGGGTATGGCTCATACACTTGCTATGAAAAAAGCCCTTGTAGGTATAAAGGAAAATTTGGTTGATCAGACAAGCGTGAAATATGTAACATGCTCCTGGCAGAAAGCTTAAATGGTGAAAGAGGTCTCTATAAGCAATCTCTATGAGTCATAGGTTTCAGTGGAGGTATGGAAGGAGGAGACTACATCTTTCCGGCAGAACTCTGGCAGTGTTTCCTTCCCTCTCTGAGCAGAATCCATGTTTGGGCAAATACTCAAAAGCATTGGTTTCTAAAACCTCTGTCACTGACTCCTCTGATGGAGATGAACTCCTTCCTTGGGAGGGATACTATCACTAATGTCAGATAGGAAGCAGACATAGCCACTGAAACTGCTTTTGTGCATCCGTAAGGTCCAAGGACATGGTCTTCTGCTTTACACTAGAGGTATACTTCAGAAGCAAATCTTCCCTTTCCCACGCAGCAGTCAGATCCTGAAGGGGATTCTGATAGGGTCCCCCCAACCCCGTGTAAAGTGTCTTGTGTCTTCTAGGGGGTACAGACAGTCTCTGCTTACTGGTGGCATTGTTTAATGGCAATCCACTTTTACAGTGTTTGTCAAGCAATGCTTTTAACTGGATTTTCAGTGCTGATCTCTGGTTAATGGCGTCGTTAAGCAGGCTATTTCTGCTATTATTGTTAATTTTCAGTTAGCTGTGCTTGGCCAGGAACAGAACCCTTGCTGTTAACCTGGGACTGCCTGTAGTATAGGGATTTATCCAGGACTTTTATCCTGCCAGGCAGTAGCAATACAACTGCTTTGGTACAATCAGTTCATGCAGGCACCCCTGATAGGGAAATTCTGCTTGTAGTACTTTCAGAATTCCACGACAAAATTATAAGCAGTGTCAAAGATATCCTTGTTACTGAGCATCAGTATATCAGAGATGCTATCCATGATCCCTAAGAGGAAATTAGGTCAGTCTTGGATACTAAATTAGATGTAATGTGTAAAACTTTCTCAGCTTTTAAATGAGAGAATAGAGAGGCTGCACAGTCTGTCAAGGCAGAGACTGGGTTCTCACCAAACACTTAGGTCATGGGAACAGGATAATAAAAATTCCAACCACCAAAAAGAATTTGAATATGGTGTATACATCATTGCTGAAATCAGAAGAGGTATTAAGAGACAGCTTACCAACTCAAAGAGCTGATTGGTATCAAGAATATGGTTAGTTCAAACTATAAAACTTTGAATCAAAATGTAGTACAGGTACCAATATCCACCTCTGATGATATTGATAAGCCTTGGCCTGACTTTCTCAATGTGTATCCCTGTACCAGATGGAAAATACCTTATTAATGAAAAAAAAAGCTATGATTGAAGTTGAAGACAGAATTTTGAGACAGAGCAGCTTTTCTTAATACTGAACGGAGTTTGGCTGCTCCTTCAGTACAGAAACAATTTTCCAGTTTAATGGAAAATAGAACACAACAATATTAGAGAACCAATACCATCTCTGGCTAGACCCAGCTTTCTGTCACTTTACATTTGAAGGTCTTGTGAAAATAGATTTCAGAATTTTGTGGTAACTGGGAAGCAAGAGTTAATGGCAAAATTAAAGCCATTTGTCTCTGCCCTGCCAATATCTATAATTCTACAAAGGAATGGGCAACAAAGGTCCTTCTCTTGAGAGAAAAAACTCCCTTTGGACGTGCTACCCAGCAATCAATTTTTTTTATTTGTTCTTATACCATGTGCATATGCATGTCTTCCTCTGATGACTTTTTTTTTTAATTGGCCATCCTTATATTTAGCCAGGACTGAGGGTTAAAAGAAAGCCATAAAGAAAGCTGAGCTTATTTGACACCAAGAATGTCCCTTCTACATCTCCAAGAAGGATTCCTCTGAATGAAAGGTGAATTCTTGGTCTGTCAGGTTTGAACAAACACATTGTTTGGTAGTTTCCAGAACTGCAGCATATCTACAGATATGAAAGATGCATACTGGCATGTCCCAGTTGCTGTTCCCTTCCACCCCTTTCTAAGGTTTGGATAGGGAAGGATATGTACAGATTCAAAGTCATGCCTTTCCCAAGAATTTTTTAAAAATTAGCAATAGTTGTCCATGAACTCAGCAATAGCTGTCCATAAACTCAGTAATAGCTGTCCATGAACTCAGCAATAGATGTCCATGAACTAGCCAATAGCTGTCCATGAACTCAGGAAAGAAGGAATTCAACTGGTAGCCTACCTAGATGATAGGCTAATCTGGGGAGGCACAGAGAAGTGTGCTTACAAAACCTGATAGTGTTAGTCAACAGACTCCAGTCTAAAGGTTTTCTAATAAATGGGAACAAATTCTGCCTTACGACCAGCATATTTTTGCTGTGGCTGAGACTTCCTTGGGACACTCTTCTTGCCCAGCTGTTTCTTCCCACCAGTACTCAAACCAGAATAAGGAAGGACCTGAAAAGGTTCCTTGCACAGCCCAGTCTTTCCATAAGATGGCTGGAGCAAATGCTGGGTCTGTTACAGTTTACATCTGTGGTTGCTCTAATCCTCAGATTGCAACTGAAGGATATAAACAAGGTCTAGCTCTCAAATACAAGAAAAAAGCTTCATGGGCGCCTTCACCCGAGGAGCCAGAGAGTTGGGAAGATAATCCATCTGTGGACCTGGAATCGGTCTCTGGGCAAACACATTGGCCTGACTCCACTGCCCTTATGAGTAATAATACACACGATGCCTCCTTGACTAGTAGGGGAAGCCATTGGGAGGGTTATCTGGTGGCAGAAAGTTAAGTGTCATAGTATCAATTTCCTAGAGCTGATGGCTGTCTTTCTGTCCATCAGAAAATTGAAACCTCCAAAAAGGACCACTACATTGTTGGTTCTAGACAATATGGCTGCGATGTCTTGCATCATGGGGT
Organism: Macrobrachium nipponense; assembly: GCF_015104395.2. Classification (NCBI taxonomy): domain Eukaryota; kingdom Metazoa; phylum Arthropoda; class Malacostraca; order Decapoda; family Palaemonidae; genus Macrobrachium; species Macrobrachium nipponense. The sequence goes on from NC_087215.1 coordinate 39,325,395, forward strand.
TGGGGGATCATGCTCAGCCCCCTCAATCCATAATGCTATATATCCTATAAATGGCTCAAGCAAGGAAGTGGTACTTGTCTGCAATTCTTCTCAAGCAGTCTCTCAATGTAATAATGGCTAACATACCTCTACATTTGGAAATGGACCTGTTTGTCACATGTGAGAGCCATCAAGTCCAAGTGTTGTCTCGCCAAACCTGGACAATCATGCAATAGCAAGCATAATGCATTCCTACATGACTGGAACAAATGGAAGACGATTTACCTTTCCTCCATTGTCTCAGATTTTAAAGGTTTTGAGAAAATTAACTTCCTGGAACCACTTACTTAGTAGCCCCAAATCGGCTGAACAGTCATTGGTTCTTTTTGCTTCAATAAAGGAAGAATAGATTTATTGCTATCTGCTGTTCTAAGCCAGACACTAGGAGGGAAAGTCATCTACATATCCTCTATTCTGAGCCGAGACCTTCATGTACCTAGTGTAAAAACTATGGACTTCATCTATCTGATGGTATCTGCCCATATGGAAGTGTGGTTAGATCTCCATGTTGAGAACCCAGTTGAAATCTCTATTGAAACAATTATACATTTCCTTATATATCTTTTTTGGGACAAGTGCCCTGTTATTACAACAATCATAGCATAGAAGGCAGCACTGTTAGAACCCTTGCTTTATAAGTTTAGAATTGATTAGAAGGCAGCACTGTTAGAACCCTTGCTTTATAAGTTTAGAATTGATTCTAATAACAATTTTTATCTTCCTTCTTCAGTCTTTTGCACTGCAAAGATCGGCTTCTGCAAGGATTCCCATTACCTGGCTCCTGATTAAGGTTCTCAGACTCCTGTCATCCCCTCTATTCATGGACCCAATACAACAACAACTCATATGCTCCACAAGGCATCTTCTTGACTGCTTTGGCATCAGGAACTTGGATTAACAAGATGGGCTATTTTAGACAGGGAAAACGTTACATCACTCATATTCTCTCCGGCATTTATCATTGTCTTCTGGGCCATCATTTCTGGCCAAGAATGAGAACCCTTTAAAGAGAAAATCTCCTATTCTAAAAGGGGAACTCATTATTTTGGATAAAACATTATGACCAGTTCAAGCACTCATGGTTTACCTAGATGTCACAGAAAATATTGCAGATGGTCTCCATTTTCTACAACCTGGCACAAACAAACCAATCTCTCTACATAAGCGGAGAATTATTTTAGCGTCATTGATGAAAAAGGCATACCCTCACTGCTTTACTAAGTCCCATGATGTCTACAAGTTAAGTATGTCATTGGCTTTCTTCAGAAACGTTTTTTTTGAAAAAGTCTCCAAGTGTACAGGGTGGTCATCAGAGGCAATATTCCTGAAACACTACTGCCATGAGCTTGAGCAAATTTGACTACACTGTGTATCAGTAGGTGGTATAGTAAGTTCTGGCCCCTTAGGTGCTTCAACAGAAATTCAGGGGACTTCTTGATGTGGTGGTCATACTGAGATATTACCAGGAAAGGTGCAATAATCCCGTAGCCAAACCAAGCATATTTTGGTAAGTCACCTTTGATCTACAAGTCTTAATACATATACATATATAGGTTCATGTGTAGTTTCTTGTTCTCTGTTGCCAAACCCTAATAAGTATCTAGAATAAAGAATATGGTTAATAACTTGTGACTACGTCTTGGATTGAAATTTTATCATGGTTGTTTGGATTAATTTGTTAGGAGCCAAGCCATTTTGTCACTTGTAATTTTTTTTTGTATAGTCCTTTGAGGAAGAACAGCAGCTTCACTATCAAAAAACAGGTTTTGACTTAGGAAAACCTACTTTTGGTAACTGCTGTGAGTCCTCAAACTCATCTACTTTCCATGATAAAAAGGCATGGGATTGAGATGCACAGACCTGGTGCAAGTTATGAGGAAAATGACCGACATATGTGCTGTTGCTACATCGGTATGTGAAGGATGAAGGAAGAACCTAGGCAGTCATTGTATACAAAGAGAGAGTGTGCTTGTCTCAAGTTCTTTACATTCTATCATTGCGCCAATATGCACTATTCTGGGCGAGCCCAACTAGAGAGAATTCTTTGAGATTGGTTCGTCTGTCTTTTGTAGCCCTGGAGGACCATATTCTCAATATATAAGAAAGCAGTCTTATGCTTACACAAGACCATTTTAAATGATACAAAATTCAATACATGGTTCTTGTCAATGAAAAATATTTCTTCTGGACTACTAAAATTTTTCTTCCTATATTATAAACTCATTTCTTCACATTAGATATCCTTGTTTTGACAACTCTTCTAACATCTCAAATCCAACTATGGTTCTTTATATTTTCTTAACATGTAATTTTGGCCGCACACATCTGTATGTGAGAATATGTTCACTCTCATAAAAAGTCCAGAAAAAGAGTGACAATAGCACCTAACTACTTGGGTGTAGTTTACAATAGTATCCTTTGCTTAGCATACTAAATATAGTACAGTACTAAGTTTTTTGCAGTGTCCATTAAGGCCCAACTGAATTCAATCACGTATAAATACTTTTTGTATGAGACTTCTGAGAGTCTATAAAAGACTCAGTGGTCTTGTTAAACTGCCCAGTTATACCAATGACTGAGCAACCCACAACAAATAAATTGCTGGATTCTACAAAAAGGCAAAATTGTTAAATCAATATGGCTATCATTCATCTTTCAAAAGAGTTATGTTACTGAGTACAGAATAGAATATTGTGATAATGAACATACAATTAACCATAAGAATTTAGAAAGTATAGCAGAAACTGCTACCAAATTGTAATTAAACTTAAAATGAAAGATTAGCTAACATAGCATAAGTAGGTGGCCAAAGCAAAATTTCCCTTTTAAAATGTTTCTTGCATACATAACATATTCCATTGGAAGTTCAAACTTCAAACAGTGATTAAAATACATTTAGGTTTCATTTATTTTATACAGACTGTGTTTCTTTTTAATGAAGAGTGTAAGTGTTGTTGTTAGAAATATTGTAAAATATGTCGAGTTCTTGTCTTGGTACTATTGTTCCTCAAACAGTAAACTTACTAAACAAAGTTTAGTCTTATTAGTCATTAGGTAAAAAAATGTGTTGATCAATAAAAAATGAGCAGAATAATGAAGATAACTTCTAGTAGCATTGCTCTCAGCAAAGTAAGGAAAAACAGAAAAAATAATTTTTGACCCCCAGCATTCAGTCTCTTGATACTGGTCTAGCTGAGACATGCCAACTGCAAACAAGACATGCTTTAACTCTAAGAAACTTTCAAAATGTTTTCCAACCCTTGACATAAGCTGTAGTTTGGCTAAAAATACTTTATCAACCAATAAAATAACTAAACTGACTGTGCAAGTTCCACACACAGTTTTTCAGGAAAAATAATACAGTAACAAGATAATTCAGGAAAATCTTCTTGATGCTCAGTAAATATTAAGTAATTTGGTTAAACTAAATAATAATAATAATAATAATAATAATAATAATAATAATAATAATAATAATAATAATAATAATAATAATAATAATAATAATAATAATAATAATAATAATAATAATAATATTCTCAAAGCATAAACATATGGCAACTGCAACTTTATAACAGTCTGTGACAAATATGTTAAGATATTAAATTTCAAAATTTCATTCTCTTTGAAAATGTCATTTTCAAGGTGAATACTGATTACAGACATGAAACTCTTACCAATGCCATTCACAACAAGGATTTCTTATAACTTCCAGAGGCACATATTACCCAAGTCCAGCATTCTGTCAAGGGTTGAAAAAATGCTACAGTAAAACAGATACTTCACCTACAAGTCTGTTACTTAAACTGCGCCTTCCCTAAACATTACTATAAACTTCTTGAGGTCATTTGAACAAAAAATGATGCATTAAGTTGAACATTAAACTAAAAAAAAAAAGAACCAAAAACCCGATAATTAAGTTGTCAATATAGCAATTACATGTTCATGATAAAAACAGAAATTGCATCACTTCTTATCCACAGGAAATGTCACGGCACATGTCAAAAGGTTTGCCAATTCTGGCTATGGCTGTTGGAACAATGCCAGACCCCTTGTCATGCACAATGTCATCAGGGATGGGCAGATACAGACAGGCAGATGATGAGACATCTAATAAGAAATAACTAACCATCTATACAAAGCCAACTGTAAAGCTTGTTGCTATGATATATAAATCTGATGCTTAAATTATGAACTTTTATTTTAGTATTTTCTTTAAAAAAGCATAAAATATGTTATATTTCCACCCACAGGATTGAAATCAGTGGTTTATAAAATTTTGCAACAAACTTTAGGATGGCTTTTTTATTTTTGCTATAAAACAATGGAGACAAGGATGCATGACGTGAGCGTGCCAACCTGTCGCGCCACATGCCCGAGGTGTTGGTCCCAGCCGATAGACAGGACGCAAGGCTGTTCAGGCTCACTCTGCAACCCCAGGGACAAGGCAAATAGGCTTAGAATTAACAAAGTTGAATAGCAAACTGGCACTCAGACCTCACAGTTAAGATTCCTTTACAGGAACTATACTGCTATCTAAGAACTGGTGCAAGAGTGGGCATTCAAACATTGTTAACTTAGAATAATATTCTTCTTCCGTTGTGGTGCACACACAAGGCGAACTTAGACATTTGCAAACTAAGCCAAAACAATAAAAAACATTTCACAAGTACTTAAAAAAAAGATGGGTTATAATAACAACACAAAAGCAAATACAAAAAGAATTGCTTTATATCTTATTAATGAGGCAGAGCCTAACAGAAAACACAGTCTACAGATTAAATGCGAATACTTGTATTGTAAAAAAAATTATGTTTATAAATGACTTACTTTAAAAAATAACTCTTACAACCACCTGATGGAAAAACACCAATAAAAATATTCAAACAATCAGGCAGCAATCACATTCAAGGGAAAGTAAATTAGCTATTCAAACAAAAAACCAGGTACAGTACTAAAAAAAAAAAAAAAGTCATTACTTATGTTCAACCATTGTGATGTGTGAAGATAGAGAGAATAAGTGTAGATGAAGCCCACCACAATACCTAGCCAAAACTGAGCCAGCTGGGGACACTTTCAGTTACTGTGTGTCTCTGAATCTATTTTTAGCAGCTGGCAGACACATTTTCATACATGATCTCAGAGTCTGGCTCCACAAGTGGCCCTTTTTCTTTACCATATTCTGATTAATAAAAGAGTACCCCTTATTTATTTTGCATCTTTAAATAAGAAATGGAAAAGAACAAAAGTTTGAAGCATTTGCATATTATGCTAATTTGTAAGGGCTCTACAAATTAAAGCTACCCTAAGCAAAGAATATTTACCATAAGTAGAATGTTTACAGCATGAATAATGTTAGTTATTTAGTTTCTTAAAAAGGAGGAACATTTATATTTTAAGCTAAAAAGTTCCCTACACATAGCACTATTTTGGACAAACAGATCTTCCCTGCAACAGCATTATTCCCACAATATGGAAGCATGTGGCCAATACTCATTTTAATTTAATTTGTCCTGATTACCTTCGAAAGTAAGGCCAACCATTCTCCGGTGTTTGAGAGTCGGTGAGAAATGAGTATACAGATGAACGATTGCCACTTCCGAGGCTTTGATAACTCTTGTAGCTGGTACAATCAAAGACAAAACTTCTGTATATTTGATGTGGATGGGGCCTACACCTTCATTTTACTAACATAAATAATTAAGTATTTATTACTCCTCAAACCAAATCATGTACATATTTCTTAAGGAAAAAGCTAGATATTAATAGAAAAACTGTCTATCTTTAGAATAAATGTGAGCAACCAGACAAAACAGTTATAGCATAGGTGCATTCAATTCCTACAAACACAAAACCAACCATTGCCATCAGTGCAGTGCCAATACTTTATAATGAACCAAAAATTGAAAAATAAATATATCTTGCTGATCACAAAAGTATTACAGCATAAATTAATCCCTGAGAACATGACATGCACTTATAGGCACAAGAAGGGAAATTTTGTGAATAAAGACTATATATCTTTTAAATACTAATATATTCAATCTTATTAAATGCAAAAGAAAACCACAAAACCTACCATCTGCAAGCACTAAATTCTCAACAAAACATTTATGTAGTAACTACTAGTAAGGGAAAATATTCATCCAACTCAAATTTGGTTAATGGATGAAAAACTGTAAAAACATAAAAATAAAAATCCTACTAAATGCAGTGCATAAATGTTACTATGATTTGTGGAGAGGATAAAGGGTTCTCAAACCACGCAAATAACACTTTTATCAAATCTGAAAGATACCATCAGGAAAGCTTTACAGAATAATAATTTACCTAAGACACGGCTTTTATCAGTACCTTTGCCATGTGAACCATTTCAGCTAATATATTTTGAAAATCACATTACTGTACATATTCATATTATGGTCCATATAACATACTTGTCATGTCTGATAAACAGCTCATCACTGAAATCAATGTTTCTTAATCATTTAAAATGGAAAAGTACTTAAAGCCTTTCCTAGTGGTAGACACACAAATGACTTCTTCACATACCCTTCCCACCCAACGAGCATCTCAACTGCCTTTTCAGGTTCTGCTGGGACCTGATCAGAGGTCATCTGGCCACTAATGATTTGATCTGTCATAACTTGAGGTGCTGCATCCTCAACAGCTGTGCCCTGAACAACAACTGTACTAGCAGCAGTTGTACCTTTGACAGATCTGTCCTTCTTAGTTTTCATCTGAGGAGCTGTCCCCTTCACATTAGTAACTTCAGCAGTTACAACCTGTGAAGTTGGACCTTGAGCAGTTGTGCTCTTGCTACCTTTACCCTGGCCTGGTGCACCCTGAGTTTTTGAAACTTGACCTTGCATTTCATGCTGAAGTGGGCCTTGATTTACTTGAGCAGATAACTTAGAGGCCAGCTGAGTGGTGAAGATCTGTGGCTCTAGCACAGCAGAATCAACAGTTGTGTTGAGGGTGGTGTTGAGCGACTCCGGCCTAACAACCCCAAAACTTATTAAGCATTTTAAAGAATAATTATATGTTAATTTGAGATTTGTACAAATTGTCCTTCAAAATTAAATAAAATTAAGTAAAAAGATGAGCAAAACCACTCATAGTTCCAGGATTTCATGAAAGGTCAATCTGTAAACTTATGAGGTACAACCATTGTATAGCAAATTAATTTTTGAATGAAGTACTTTACTCTATAGCTAACCAGCAAAGTACTACTCATAATCAAACAGAATCCTTGCAAAATCAAAATCTGTAAACGATTTCAACTTACTCGTGATCTGTCACAGTGATTTTTTTTTCATCATTGAAAAAGCATTAACGTACATACATTCAGACATATGAAACTGCAGTATTTCATAACTTCAGATAATATTGAATCAGGGATAAGTTACATATACAATGTAATATTATGAATGAAAAAAAGCTCAATGAATATAACGGATGAAGTGAGTTTAACTCTTACAAATTACATTAAATTTATGGTTAAGCTTACAGCATATCAAGTGAACATCTTTCAATAAATTAATTTATGCCAAAGCAGACAAAACATGTGCACATAAATCAATATACATACAATAGCTGCAAAAGAGCATGACCCTGCAGTCTTGTTAGTAAGCAGTAAAAATACTACTAACTGATTTACCATTAAATTTGTGCTAGTTTAATCTTAAGATGAATCCACTTGATATAATAATGTATCTTAATCCTGCAATATTTAAGTACTCACAGCTAATATGAACCCAAGTAATTGAATTTACAAGAGAACATATATCAAGGCATGGATAAAATTAATTTAATTTTTTGTGAAAGTTAATTTTTTCATTACAGACCCACCACTCATATACAGCCCACATTTGTGGTCTTCAAATGTCCCATGCACTGCAAGTTTTATTTGATAGACAGAAGAAAAGATACTACTGCAAATGCACTACATGAATCCTTGTGTTCATTACAGGTAACTGTGTCAATTCTTTTATATTTCCCAATTTTTCTCATCCTTTTAATCTTTGTTCACTTCACTACATTAAATCTACTGGAAGTATGATAGCAACTTTGTGAATTAGCTTATGGAGTCTTTGGTCAGGCACTCAACCCCGATAAACATACTAACCTTCAAATGTTAGCACATGCACTTCCCATGAAAAAAATCTTATGGGATTTTCAGTTACCAGTTTAATCTACAGTCATGGAGAATTACTATATGTCTTGTACTACAGTATAAAGGAAGAAGCCAAACTACACCATCATTGTTTTCATAAACATCCCCTTCACTGATTCTATGATATTTAGGCTGTCAAGCCAATTCCTCAACACTGGCCAGTCAATGCTTAAAACAGTGAAAAGAGCGAGCTGGGGTATTTGAGTAGCAAGATAAATGAAAACCAGAAAATAAGACTGCTGTGCACCTGTGGATCCTGGTGGCACACATTGAGTTATACTACCATTCTTCTTCTGTCTGTCAGACAACAAAATACAGTGTTCAGGAAATTCAGACACAAATGTAGGCTGTATTAATGGGACAGGTTTGTTGTGAGACAAACTTTAACTTTAGATTTGTTGAGAAAAACCATCACTCTAAAGCTGAGCACTTAACTTGTAATTACACAGAATAATCAACTAAGGTCATAATTCTATCCATGAAAATGTGGCATTTTTTAATTGCATGACAGTATTTCTTAAGCAACATCAATATATTCAAACATTATCTGAAAATTCCAAGTACATCTACTACAGAAAGGAAACATGTTAACTCCGATCTTTTGAACTCCAATAGGGCAGTTTGTTATCTCTGGCCAAATTCATCAAAAAGAAATTTTAAATATTCTGTGCAGTTTACAATTATGAGAAAATCTTTGGATTTCTCACAAGTTTAATAATATTCCTAAACAAATCACTGTACTGGTACAACTGGTTATCTATGTAAGAGCACACACACTCAGATTTTGAATAAAGGTGACCTGATATAAGTGACAGCTAAAATAAATTTAACAAAACCTTAAAGTTCTAGGAATTACATTATAAGTGGGAATACTGTTATAGTAAACTAAGGGTAAATTAAGACCTGATCACAGTTATAAAGACTACCTGGAAAAATACTCTTTCTAATGCGCAAATGTGGCAGCACTTGCTGCTAGTGTATTGCACACTAAGAAACCACATGACACTCTTCTTGACATGACAACAGTGTCTGAACCTTTGATTATGATAATGGTTTTTCTCTTTAATTGTTTATACATACAGCAAATACTTTTACTGCGTGGTACATGAAAATATTTTTTAATTGATGTAACAAAATTACTGAAAAGAAAAACAGCCTTTTTAAAAAGTTCACAGAACCACATAATTTGTTTTCCCTATGACTTGAAATTTCAGTACTATATGCACTAGATGGGAATACTTTTTTCAATTGAACCATTATATGTAATATACCCAAAATTAGTTAGGAAAAGCCACATATACTAATTAGGCTGTCTGGTTAACTATTTACCCGTACCTGGTACACAAACATAATATACTGTACTGTATGAATATTACACCTGTTAATTCTAGTCACCATCATCTACTTACAATAAGCTTAAAATTACAATGGTAAACATACAGTTTCTTATTCAACTCACCCAGCGAGTATTGGAGTCTTGGCAATATCCACATTGTCTGATGGATAAGAGGCTGTAAACTGGGCATACTGCTGCTCTTTCTGATGCTGAGGGCTTAGCTGATCTGCTGGTGCTACAGGAGGTGCTAATGTGACAAAATAGAGAAATGTTTGACATTAAAATCCATATACTCCTCGTACCACATTACTGCTTATTTAAGTGTACTGTTCCCAAAACTTTGTACAGATAACATACAAGAGCTTAACATTTTGGCTACAACTAAAAAATACTTTCAATATACTGTACTATCATATTCAACTGATAGTTTTTATTTGTCACTGACATGTTTCTTTATATGGATACTTTGATGGGAATGCATCATATCCAAAATTAGTATCCTTAACAAATATCAGCAACTTTTTTCAATAAAATTTGTCCACTTTCCTCACACAAACCTTTTGGGGGCTACCACTTACAGTATGCCTTGTGTGTCACACTGCATATCAGGTAGTACTATTGGGTATCTGCTGCATTCCTCACACACAAGCTGCGCTGCTTTTGGCTTTTCACTTTTCATCTATTCTGTTCTGCCTGGTCTCTTCCTATTTAGCAATCCAGCTTCTTCAACTTTATGTTGTGACAATTAGCACCCCTTTCAAGGACAGATTCTTTGGGCAAGCACTACAAGAGGCTCAATTTGAATCTGTGGTCTCATTTGACTAAATAATAATTAGCTTCACACATACTTAAGTATACTATATAAAAAAAAGTCCATTTAACACAAATGACACAAGAGCCAATTTATTTATACATGATAGCTTAGATATAACTGCAAGGAATGTTTGATATCACTATTCATTCTTGATTTTGATAGATTTTCTTTTTTCTTCTGAGATCACCTTTCAAAGGTAGAGTATATCTTTACCAATATCACTGACCATCACTAATCCTTCTCTTCAAGAACATATTCACCAGTTTAACAATATAGTACTAGTACCTTTTATCCTGAATAGAGTTTTGTTAGGGATTTCCTTCAACATGATTATGACATTAGTATATCTTTATCATAGAGCTTCCTCACAATGGCCTTGCTCACCCAATCCCTTCTCAAAACTATCCTTATGTGGCATACTTTTCCATAGACCACACTCTTGCAGAGTCAACAAACAGAATGATTCATTTAGCATTATTCATCAATGACCTTATCAATATTTTTTTCATAACAAGACTACTTTTTAATATCTGAATCTGTTTTATATAGCTACCACTAGCCTTCCACATCCTCAGCTTTAACTATGAGAACAAGTACAATATTGAATTTAGTATCAGCACTCAACTTTTTTCCCACAGAGGAAAATGGAACAATTGGTTAATAACCCTATCCAGCTCAAGTCAAATGAAGATGAAGAAAAACTGATAGTTTATACAAGAGTGTGACATACATTTTAAAAGACAGATGGAAGAAGGCATACTAGAAAAGATTTCCAAGCCTGCAATTAGAGAAACCAATGGTCTGAACCAAGATATCATTGGATTGCTGAACCTACAAAAGTGACTGAGAATAGCAATAGCTCACCCCTTTAATCTAACTAGAAATGATCAAAAATAGTATCAAAATTAAAAATCCCAGATACTTTGTGGGAAGGAGCTTGATTTAGAGAAAATAAAAGGGAAATGTGTCACAGATTACATAGTGTTTCAAATTCCATACAGCAAAGAAATGGAACAAAGGCAAAGGATGAAAAGAGAATGCAAGAGCCAAGATTAAAAAATCTGTAAGATTAAGACATCATATTTTTAAAATGAAAATTTAGATATTATGTACGTGTCCTCTTTGACACAAGAATGAAAGAGCAAACTCCTAAAATTTCTATATTTCTATCTCCCAAAAGAGAATCACAGATTTAGGCAGGATACTAGACATTAAAAAACAGGAGTGGTAAACCTGAAGTCATGATAATGAGGAAGAAACACTGGGTAAGAAAGCAAGGCTGACAAGCACCACTTGTTCATAAGCAGAATGAACCTTCAGTCTTAACAATAGGATAATCTTCTAGCACTAGCTGGAAACTGGTTAAAAACAGTCAAAGCTTGTAAAACTAGGAATTTGTGGCATCTGGAAACTCAAGCGTATATGAGGCGGATGTTGGTCATCGACCAAGATCGGAACTCCGTGATGCGCCTGTCTTCCTTTTACTGCCTTAGAGAGTGGTGTATTGCTTTGCTCTCCTTTTCCAAGCTGGGTTTTTTTTTATTGTAGCCTGTGCTTTGTTCTTTTATTCAGCCCAGGAGTTCCGTGGATATCAACATTTTTTAGACAAGCCTTCCTTGTTTGCTGTGTTGAAATTTTAGAAGTGAGTTTAAAGTAAAATCAACAGTACGAAAATTGGCTATTTGCAACTGCCAGACTCATACTGGTAATCACCTTAAACAAGTAGACATATCAATCAAATGTGCTTCACAGGAAAATGAAAAATGTAAATGTTGAAAAATGCTCAATAGTTTCATCCCCCAATGTCCAAAAACTCTGAGATGATATTAAATGCTGTACAATTTTTGAGTATCCCATAAGGATGAACAAGCAAGGCTTTGCATAAAATTTCAGTTCGAGCAAGAAGGTATTAATTTAAATGTTAGTTCTGCTAACTTTCTTTGCAATAGGGCTTATTATAATTATTATTTTCTACTTAACCAGGCAAGGTTAAAATTCTTGACTTTCACTTTGGTGGACTGAAGCATTTGTTGCTAATGATAAAAACTTAACTGAATAAATAAATATTGGTAAGAAGTGGTCCTGTACAATATGACAAATTTTTTAATCAATTTGTATTTTTCATAGCTAACAAACCTGAGGTCTTAACAATAGGATAATCTTCTAGTGCTAGTGCTGGAAAACAGGTAAAAACAATCAAAGATTGTAAAAGAAGGAATCCGTAGCATCTGGCAACTAATGCATATACGGAGTGGATGCTTGATCATCGACCAAGATCATACCCCAGCAAAATATTAGTCTTTCTTCTACCACCTTGGAGACCCGAGTTTTGCTTCACTCTCCTTTTCCAAGCCGGTTTTTCAATAGTAGCCAGTGCTTTTTTATTTTTATTCAGGAATGAAGTTCCGTGGACGTCAACATTTTTAGTCAAGCCTTTATTTGCTGTGTTGACCTTCCTTTGCACAGATACTTTTGCCGTAGTTACGACTTTTACTCTACATTGGCATCGCTGGCATTATGTGTGATAGGCTGTCCGTCTCCTTAGAGAGTATTGCCTTCAGAGAGACAGGACTCCTTAATTTGGTTTAGTGGGAGCCTGTGATCCTGAATTTTCTTCACAAAGTTCCTTTGGTTCCCAGCTCTTGTCTTTTAGGCTTTACTCATTACCCACTGCTTTTTTTGGCAGAAAAAAACATATGAACACCCTACAGCATTAAAAAATAAAAAAAGTGCAACATGTTGTGACAACTATAAATGTCAAACAGAACAGGTGAGAAACAGAGCAATAATGTGGATCCCACATTCCCCAAAATGTAAAGTAAAACATAATATCTTACATGATAACTATGCTTAAAACACTGACTGTGTTTGCTTCAACTTGGATATTAATACTAAAAAAAAAAATCATGTACTATAACTTAAAAAATTCCTTCAAAACAAGGAAGGGCAAAGTAGCAATGTAATCAAACTGACAAGACTACCATTAAAGACTGAAATGGTCATGGCAGTATTGTCACAATGGCTGGTTGCAGACTCAACCAGTATACTAACGCACACTTGCCTTGTTATTTCTTTTCTTTCAGAATGGCTAGCCTCTAAAAGTAAGACCTCTTTAATCTTTGCATATGGTGAGGCATCCCTAAATGCATGATATGTATTACACATTGAGCTTTTACTTTAGCAAGATTATCCTCCAGAACACAGCAAAATTTGAATAGTATATTGCTTAGACATTACTACTAATCCATGAAATGAACATTATATCAAGGTTCAAGATAATTATATTAAAGACAGCTTAGTGATTTTACTAACAGACAGCAATATAAATCACAACACACCTTTGATCAAAAAGCTGTCAACAGTGGAAGGTGTAACAACACAACCATCAGCTGAGGGTTGAATTTAAATTTTGTAATTTCATAATCATTCCTTTTACTGCTAACCAATCTCTTTGCCTCTTTTTAAAAAATATAGTTGACCATGGGAGGAGGGGAGTTACCAATTACACTGTAACTTATGCGGCACACCATGGATGGCACTTAAGGTTCTTTGCATTATCTACTGAGACTTTGCTTGGTATGTTGCACAGTACAATCTTTATTCCTGAGTAAAGATTTGATGTTGAGAGTTGTCAGACAGCATAAGTAACTTTTCTAATAGGAGTTCCTTAAAAGCCTTCATTCCACTTTTGACTCAAAACCAGTGCTGTGATATGATTTAACAAGTATAGTGCACTATTGTCCCAATATAAGTCACTGTCTTAACATCATTGTTACCTCTATAAGCACTCCTTAATGATCTGATGACACATTTGTATCATCATCCGCTCTTTAGGCCATAGTACTTCATTCTAAGATTAACTAAATTTGGCTGACAGGTTGTATAAAATTAATTCCTACTAGTTGTTGTCTTTTCCTGCTAGCTAATGTCTGAAGAAATAAGAGTTTTAAAGAATGTATTCTTTATCCTCCACAACTGGCTTTGAACCAGCTTCTCCTGCATTACTTAGTGACCTGAAAGCAACATTCAAACTCCGGCAAAAGGACTTGCTTCTCAGAAACAGATATGAAACGTCTTGGATCTGGTCTAATTGAGGTTTGACAAACTTTAGAATTGCACTGATGGGCAAAGGCAGGATTTCTTGCTAAAAGGAGTTACTGCTGTTCAATGTTAAGACTATCCAATATGCATACGTATATGTTTTTCCCATTATTAAATATGGATAATTTTTACACACAAAAATTACAAAATTTTTATCAAGTTGTATTCATAGCTGACAAACCTCAGGTCTTAACATTAGAATAAATCTTCTGGTGCCAGCTGGAAACTGGTTAAAAACAATAAAAACCTGTAAATGCAAGGAATCTGTGGCATCTGGCATCCGATAAGTAGTTGAGGTGGAAGCGAGTCAGAGACTATGCTTGTTCCTAGTGATGCATTAGTGTTTCTTCCAGCCCAGGATGAAGCATACGAGGGGTGGCTAGAAGTAGGCAGTCAGTGTTAAGAACTCGGGTTTATTAGCTATGAAAAATACAAATTAATAAAAAATTTGTCATTTGTTCATACACAGAACAAACCTTTGTTCTTAACATTAGGATAAACTCACACTTGGAGGGAGGTATGAGAATCTTGAACCAACTGGATGTTTGGCACACCTGATTTTTCTTCTTAGAAATGAGGTTTCTAAAAAGAGGAGGACCTAAGCCCTTGAGATGTTAGATATGTGGATATCTAACACTCAGTCAATGGGTTTAAATATGATGAAATATGTCCAGATTCATTGCATATACGGAACTACAAAAGAACTATGTATATCTGTTCAAGCAACAAACCATGTTAGCCACAAGAAAAGGGTTTGTCACCACTCCTCACTCCCTTTGCTGGAGAGAGGAGTTGAAGCTAATAAGAAGCAGATTTGTATGTTGTATTTAACATAAAAAGAGCTGTAACAGTATGGCCGCAATGCTCACCTGCATCAAACTAGTTCCAGCATATGATGTGTCTACTCTTCAAACTGCCTGTAGGTATTGAAGAAAGCAGAAAAGGGAAAGAAAAAAGACCACTCATCTCACTCATTCCCTCCTCCACACTATCATCTTAGGCAAGATACAAACTGTCAAGCCAGGGGCACTGGATGAGCTACATTTGTTGATCAGCCACCACTGGACCCAAGAAAACAGTGTTCAAGGACCTGTGGACAACATCCTTCAGGTAGAAGTAAGTGAAAATGGTTTGATGCAGTCAGGAACCAGTATTAAAATTTCTATGAAGAGATAGGTTCTTAAATACCAGGGAGAAATCTATTCCTCTGTCATCTGCTTCTGCATGTACAGTACTGGTAACAGAACTTGATGATGAGAAGTAGGATTGCCTAATCACTTCATGTAGTTAAACGCAAGGGTATTCTAGGACATCTAATTCTTGTCCTGGGTCGTGTTAACAAAAAGTCTATGATACCTAGGGTCTAGGTAACTAGTCCTTTAGATAACAATGCAATGCTCTGATGGGGCAAAGCAAAGCAGTCACTCTTGAAGGTTGCTGATAAAACTCCATACTGGAATAAACGTTAAAGGAGGCAAATCTGTCATCATGAACCAAGGGAATTTGGGTCGTAACCAAAAGTTCCAGGGCAAATTCAAAAGCTACTGACCCCAACCCATTGCATATTTACATCATAATCCTGACCAAGGAGCTCTCCATCTCTTTCCGAGGATGCCAAGGTCAGAAGGAAAACTGTTTCCAAAGTCAGTTCCCTGTAAGACAATGGGCTTGAATGGAACTTGACTGAGACTACTCAGTACCAGAGTAAGGTCCCATGTAGGAGGTTTGAGATCCCTAGGTGAACAAGACTGCTCAAAGCTTTTGAACCACAAAGAGAATTCCCAGGATGAAGTGATGTCCACATCTTTCAGGTGAAAAACTAATATAAGGCAGCCCTGTAACCCTTGACAGCAAAAACAGAAATTATTTCCTCTGTTCTGAGAAAGATCCAGACAATCATTATCTACTAAAAAGAAATTCTGAGTGGAGAGAAATCCCTTCTATGACACCAATCACAGCGGATGGCTCACCTTGTACATGGCTGATGAAGATCTGAAGTAGACTTACATCTGAGTCACTGCTCTGCAAGAAAGATCTGTTACTTGAAAGATATTGGATAGACTCCAGACATGAAGAGATAAAGATTCTACAGATTAGTGGTATCTCTCCACATAAGTATGGCGGAGAAGGTTGTACTAAAGTGGAATCTCCTTGGCACTGCTGAGAGAAGACCGAGATTTTGGAACCCATTATGTACTCTGTTCTGGACACGATGGAACAGGCAGAATGGAGGAAATGTGTAAGCTCCCAAGTTTCTTCCAGTATGCAGAAGGGAGTCCTGTGCCCCCCCACTGAACAGTAGACGTCTAGCTTCCTGTTGAACTGTGTAGTTAAGAGACCTAACATGAGTCTTCACCACGAAGACAGAGGAGACAACAGGATAACCCAAGGGGATATCCTATGATAATAGTATGCTCTACACAGATATGTATGTGCTAAATACCCTACCATCAAAGGAATTTCCACTGTAGACAGAAATATCCTCGCACTGCCAAAGGAATGTGCATTTCAAACATAGGAGACGTCCTATATGGAGATCCCCTAAGATGAAGTAAGTTCAATATGCTAGTCAACAGAGGAGATGTCCTATGAAGATAACACACTGACCTGACCCCCCTTTTCTGACTAGGGAACCACATGATGATATTCCTGAGCAACCCAGCGCAATGCTAAAGACTGATGTTAACTTCTGCAGAGACAAGAACAACTAGGATACTGAGACGCAGTATTGGTCTGGTTACTTGGATATATAAAGCTAGGCTAAGTTGGGAATTGTACCTAACCTAATCTAACCCAATCACAAACTCTTGAAGAATGGGCAAATCCTCCTCTTGCAGAAGTCATAAAGCAGAAGAACATGTTCTGGGATATTGAAGTCTGCTAAAGCTAAGCTCGAACCAGTTACACTAGGCTAAGAATTCCAACACTTAAGCTAGGCCAGAATGGTATAGATAGGTTTGAAATAGCTAGGCTATGGCCTAGAACTCAACCACTTAGGCTAGAATAAGTCAGTAAAGACAAGTTCAAACTAACTAGGCTAAATTCAATCACTTAGACTAGGTTAAGCTGGTAAAGGTAGGTTTGAACTAGCTTAGCTAGGCTAAGAACTCAACCACTTGGTTGGAAAAGGGAGATAGTTCCTCATCCTTCCTCAGTCTCAGAGTCTTCTTGGTCTAGACTTAAGTACCTAACCAGTTGAGTAGGTCTGAATTGTGGATTTATGGCGTTAGAAACTGAATCCTGCTTTGTAAGTGTAGGGCAGAATGGTTCTACAGAACTTCACTGTAAACGAGCCAACCTATTAACTAAATGTAACTACTTTGGAACAGAAATCAAAGTGCTAGGTCAATATTCTCATAGGAACAATTCAAATTGGAAGAAAAAAACAATGAAATGAGAATTCTTCTTACCTGAGAAGTGTTGAATTTGGATCAACACAAATATTGTCAATCCCCACAATGAAGGCCGTATGGGCCTGATTAAACTAATTCATTGACTTGTTATGAAGGATGTAACAGTTGGGAAATTGATCTTGTATGTAGGGAACGTTGTTGGAAGTTACTATGGTAACATCAGCTGTTAGCTATGTGACCAAAAGGCATTGTACATATGTGCTGAATGGCTGAAGGCTAGGTGACAGTCCATTCCCAGACACTGCACAAATGTGCTGTATGGCTGTGTGGTAGGTCGATGGTCCTTTTCAATCTCGTACGTAGTAGATATGGAATATCCGTCAGCTGCCACCAAGGCAATGTCTGTCAGACGTTACATACGTGACTAAAAGGCATTGCACAGGCGTGCTGTATGGTTGAAGAGCTAGGTTGACGGTCCGCACCTGGATGTAGCATCTTGAGACCACCTCCTCCCTGGAACAATGTGTGTGTTGGTCTACAGCCGTCTAGTCACGTATGTGCATCTGTCTCTGACCGTGAAGTCACGTACATGGATGTGCAACAACGAACAACGTAAGTGACACCGTCTGGGAGAAAGAGAAGCATAAACACGATACCTTTGCCTTGATAGTTACGACCACTGACTGGAAGGTGAATGACGAACATAGGACCTCCTAGGAGAATGAGATAAGAAACGCCTTGGTTTCTTGCAAACTAGAAAAAGACAACCTCTCTCTCAACAATGAATAGCCAAAGGAGCACATCCGCCATGAAGGGCGTGTCCATCAACAACATCAGGCCATCACTTGAAACATGTCCATGGACATGAGCAACAGGCGAGGAAATCCTGAACCAAGCAGGCACACAAGACTTGAAATGATTAGAACATCTTGAAGGTAAACGAGACTTCTGAGAGGTAGAAAGGCAATAATCATCTTCCACAAGAACACGAATGCGAGAGAGGAACACATCTACGTATGTGAAGGGGAGACTCATGTACACGAGAGGAAGACAACACAGCTCTCAAGAGAAACGTCCATGGCTGTGTAAAATTGCTTATGTACATCGGAGAAAGAGCAACATCCTTGGCTGGATGTCCTTGAATCACGCAAAGACGATTGTCGAATCTGGTCACATCCGTGAAAATCTGGAACTAAGGTGACTTAGACGTGAATGTGTGAGCGTTGAGGCAACAATGCCTATGCTGGAAACACATCTCCAAACATTCAGAAACTCTCGTGTCCAAAGAAGGAAACTGCATCAACTTTCGCTGGTACACTATAGAATCTTCATGGCTACTTCAATCTGGAGAGAATCGTCGAATCAGAGTTCTGAAGAAAACCAAGCATGTAGCAAGCATCCTTAGAGTCTTGGATTTCAAAGAAATCAAAGAACTCTGATGGGCAACCAAGCCCCGAGCAGGTCAAAGTTCGGTTGCTCTTTCTTATCTACCAAAGTGTCTGAAGAAGGGAGAAGATAATAGTTTGAGAATATTCCCAGAACTAAGATCAGTGACATGACCCAGGTTACCTCTCCAACTCACCAATTCTGAGGAAATCATGCACCTGGAGCTCTGAGTTGCAGGTTTATGAACAGAAACTCATGACACAAAACAAACCCCAGCTTGTAGACAAGGGAGAGCACTGATAGAAGAAGGAGATGGCAATGATGAAAGGATCAATTCTTCCATTTCTACAGTAACTGGAGAGCCTCACCACTACATGCGCATGAAGAAAAGCATAGAATTTCCCAAGAAACTCCAACGCCTGAGGCAGTGGAAGACGGGTCGCACTTCTCTTGAAACACAGAGTCAATCAATCGAAACTATGTTGTCATAAGAACTAGCCTTGACATCACAATCCCAGCCATGACATCAAAAAGTAAAATACTCTTACAAAAGCAGAAAATATTGTGTGTAAGAGCAGGATAAATTATATATTCAAACAAAATTGTAATGCCAAGTTTATTGCATATAATGAAAAATAGGAGAACGAAGGCAAATATCATCAGATGACGATACATTAGATATAGACGAGACGCCAGAGAAGCAGACAAAGCCACATCGGAGAAGTCATCTGTTTAAGATTGGTACCCCTGAATGACATTGAAAACTTTGCAAGTCCTCATGTAGATGGGCTCCAAGGTTTGACAGTAACCCACTCCCGTCAGGACTGACTGGGTTCCAAACTCCCACCACATCACCAATGAGCATACCAATAATTAGTGAAGTGTCAACTCTGGGAGAGGAAGAGAATGCAGAGGGCCTCCCACAGAGGGCCTCCCAAAATCTATGCAGAACATGCTGCCGACCGACTTTATGGTGAGAAGCAGGGTTGATAACTGTAAAGCCTGAAACTAAACAAATAACATGCCTTCCCCCTCTGGAAGGAAATAAACCTCCTATCCTGAGAGAAGGAAAAGAAACTTTTATATGTAAGCGAAGGGAGTGAGCCGTGCAACTCACTGCCTTCCCCACCCCCAGAATGATGAGAAAGAGACGAGACGGTAAAATCTGACGGGCCCTGAGCAAATACAGTAACACAAACCTAGAAGTTGTTGGAGAAATAAGAACAATGATATAAAGGGAGAAAAAACTCCACACTAAAGCCTACTGTGGCATGAATAAGTGAATATATCATTGAAAAATAAAACATGATGAAATGTCTTAAAATACATAAATGTTTCAATATATCCCAAACAAAACATCACATTACAAACTTGCTAACAAAGGAACAAGATGGAGCTTGCCTCTCTCACCCTGCAGGGGTAATATTCCCCGAGAGAGATGCTATACAGGCTAAGGTAAAAAACCAGCTTGGGTAGGAGGGCAGCAAAGCATACATCCACTCTCCAAGGTAGTTGAAGGAAACTAAACTAATGCATCACTACGTTCAAGGTTGGTCTCTGACTCGCTTCCACCTCAACTACGTATCAGATGCTAGATGCCACAGATTCCTTGCATTTACAGTTTTTTGTTGTTTTTAACCAGTTTCCAGCAGGCGCCAGAAGATTTATCTTAACGTTACGACCAAAGGTTTGTTCCATGTATGAACAACTAGTACATATTGCCCTTAACAAATAGATACTGCAAATATATACCATATACTGTACATATCCTCATCACTCTCAATATACATTATCTTTCCCTCATCCACTAACTCTGAAGAAATTAGGCTCAACTAGTCAGTGTCTAATATCTGTTCAATAGTTTACTCGACAATAACCCAGAAATGCCACAGTTCCTATAATTTTGTTCATATTTAATACTACGTATATGGTGGAAATGGAAAAATTAACTGATAAAAAAACTAGTAAACTAATACTGTACCTTTTCACAATGACTTCAAATTCTTCTTTGAGATTAGGTATACAGCAGAGTTATTTAGAAGTCTCTTATTAGATTTACCAAAGCCACATTCTGCATGGCCCTTCAATCACATGTGTGCAATCAAAAGTGCTCTATATTTTTGGAGATTCTTCATGACTAACGCCAATGAATGTGTATTCAAGAGTTCAAATATTCATGTTAGCTATCAGAATCTTTTTTGGTTGATCACCATAAAAACATAGTACTACTGGATGGAAATAATTTCTCACTGGTACAAAATATTTCTTTCTCATCATGTAAACAACTGCGTGTAAGTCCCACAAGTAAAGAATACAGTGGAACCTCAATTTCCATACACCCTGATTTTTGTAGACTTTTTCCAATGAAATTTTATCTCAGGTTTTGTACATATCCTCGAATTTTGTACTAGGCCTTGTATCAAGTGCCCAAACAAAGCATCCCATGTTCTCTTGTGACCCATTCTGCTTTTGTGCTTTTAATGCTTTTTTTTATTCAAGTGCAATTGCTAAATAAGCAATCATGGGGTCAAGGAAAGTTCCAAGTGTTAGCCTTTCTGTAAAAAAAGGTGAGAAACACTAAAGAATTCAAGAAAAATCGAGTAGTAAAGTGTTGGAGGGTGTTGTATGCCAACCTCAGTGAGAAAATGCCTACAACAAGCACTGCTGTCAGTGAATTTAAGGCCAGCAGAGGCTAGTTTGAAAAATTCAGAAAGCAAATGGGCATACATAATGTTCCTACTTCAGTGATTAAGGACGTGTTTGTAAAATGGAGTGAATTAAAAACTTTTGAGGAGAATTATCATCCCAATAAAGATGTTGTAATCCTTGTCACCAACATCTTTAATGACAATGCCATGTTTAACTTGAGGCAAATTTTAAAGAAATGCCAGAAACAAATGTCTCTGGACAGTTTTGTTGTGTGACAGGGGTTCAGTGACTCGCAAGCTGGTTTTAGTGCCAGTAAAAAATGATGAGGGGAAGTAACCTCATATAGTGCCAGTAAAAAACGATTGGGGAAATAACCTCAAATAGTGCCAGTAAAAAACGATTGGGGAAATAACCTCAAATAGTGCCAGTAAAAAACGATTGGGGAAATAACCTCAAATAGTGCCAGTAAAAAACGATTGGGGAAGTAACCTCAAATAGTGCCAGTAAAAAACGATTGGGGAAATAACCTCAAATAGTGCCAGTAAAAAACGATTGGGGAAGTAACCTCAGACAGTGCCAGTAAAAAAACAAAGAGAAGTAACCCCAGACAGGTCCTTGATACCTGAAGTCCTTCTGAAGGGAGATTCCCTTTCCAAACAAAAATCTCTCCTCCTCCCTCTCCCCTCGTCTCCCTCTTCCATATGCTAACAAGTGTCTTCCATAAAGGTAAGAGTGATGTTAAATGTTCATTTATTAATTTCATTAGTCATTTACATTCATTTCACATTGTTTTCTGTATGTAAAACTGTGTTTATTCACTATATGTAAAATGTATTTTTGGTTGTCTGGAATGCATTACAGTAATTGTATTTACATTATTCCTTATGGAATTATTGTTTCAGTTTTTGTATGTTTCGGACTTCGTAGGACATTCTGGAACAGATTATGTATGAAAACCAAGGTTCCACTGTATATTGTAAAGACTGGTTTGGTTCCAGGTGACTCTTATAAGGTCTATAAACCTGTGCTCTTCCCTTCCTTGCTAGAACAGGTTCTCTTCTTGTACTAAGATTCAATTAGGCCAGCATATACTATTAACAGATATTATCTCTAAAGCATTCCTCAACCTGCTTTAAAACAATAATATGTTCTTTGTCAAGGGAAGCCACAACCTTCACACTTGACTTCCCTTTAACATTTGTGCGCTGCTTTGTGAGCTCTGCTTCTGCTTAAGACTGGAAAAGCTTACAATGATTTAAAACAGGAACAATATCCATGATAAATGTTGAACTTGCCAGTAGATACAGATAGCCACCAAATAAGAAAAAATCATCACAACTGCCTCAAACACTATTTGACACAAATGGACTCTTAAAATTCTGCCACTCATACCTTTCCTGTACTCCAACTTCAATGAAACACCTGTTTCATAATTTCCTATAAAAGTAGGTATGGTTCATCCAATTCTTCTGGGGAGTCTGAGAAGCCCACTTGACATTATTATGTATTATATTCCCTGGATGACATGAAGGACATGCCCAAACCATTTACATATTTCCTTCATCATTGTCTGATTTACTTTTGAAACTTGGAATTTCCCTTAAGGTATCAACTTCCGCAGTATCTCAAATAAAAAAATCTTTTAAGACAGTTTTACAGTACATCACAATTCACATCTGTACAGCAATAAAAATCTAGAACACTAATGTATAATTTTACTTCCTAATAGAGAGAAATTTGTATCCCTGCCCCTCTGTAAACACCAGGTCCAGCTGGCCCTGCTGGTAGTACCTGAATTTGGGTAGGAACTCCTGTTATCTTGTATACAGACAATTCTTTAGGTAAAGGCTAGACCTCTACAAAAAGCTGTGGTCTTGTCCATGACAAGCACTAAAAACCATTGGCAGTAAGATGGTGCATTTTGTTTAGGTGTTGAATGCATATCTCATCAGCTTCAACTCTGGATGCCTAATAGATAATCTTGGTTAAAAACTAACAGGCAACAGCACAGGTCCCTGGCCTTAGTACAGAACCACAGATTGCAATAGCAAGAAACTGACCATCCTTTGGTGTATATCACCAACGAATCTTCCATGGATTCTGCCACATTAATAATAAAATATATACTACCATAAAAAAAACAGAAGCACTTCATACATACCAAATAGTAAAACAACATAAAAAACATTCAATTTGATAGAGTGCCATGATAGCAATAAAAAAAGGACAATAAAAACCTGTTAAAATGGAGATGGAAGAAACAGACCAAGAGTATCTGCTACTGTAACCATGTTGGAATCAAAACTTGATGTGGATAACCACAATAAATAAATATGCAATACATACTGCCATGATGGGGAGGTCTCAACAAGTACTTACCACTCATCTTTGAATGTCATGAATATGTAGATAATTATCACCTTGCTAACTTTACAATTAAAATACTGAACACTGACAGTCAATAAAAAATAAAAAAGTTCCAGATAACCAAACTGATTCATTAATATTCACTTGGTAAAAACAGAGACAAATTTTAAATATTACTTTTTCCACCTAATATTCACTGTGAAAATGCCTTCAAGAGAATAAAGTGTTCTAGAATTTCCAAAGGCTTAAATTAATCTTTCCAAATTACGTATATGCAAATAAAACTATTTACGTTAGTTTCTTTCATCAAATAGATGCTAAATATACCAAATTTGTAACTAATTTGTATTTTTCATAACTAACAAACCTTCGGTCTTAACATTAGGATTTACTAGCGCCAAGCTGGAAACCGGTAGAATTAAAATTACACTTGTGAGATCCAGGGACTAATGGCATCTATACCAGGTCACGGGGCATGTATACCCAGAATGCCCACGGCTACCTGTGACCCATCAGTTATTTTCCTACCGCCTTTAAGATAAGACGTGTTACTGTCTATCTCATTTAAAAGCCTGGTTTTTCAGTTTGCCCGTTCTTTATCCATTTTCATTTTTTATTTTTCATTCCTTTTCTTTCTCCAAGTGTGATCAGTGTGTGGTAAGAGTGGATACGTGGTATGATGGAGAATTTTGCCTCAACATCGGGATCGTCTACCGCTTCGAAGAGGAGACAAAGGAAATGCCCAGGAGTCAGTGGCTTTCCCTTTTTGTTCTAGGTTCCTAACTTCAGGTCGACGGATCCTCATCCCACGTGTAGTAGGTGCAGGGAAAACGTATGTACGGTTACTAATCCATGTTCTGTTTGTCGCGGTTGGTCGGTGGAACAGTGGAAGAAGTTCTATGGGAAAAGCCAATACAAAAGAAAGGGGGTGACGCCATCTTTGGATGACCAAACCTTACCGGCTTCTTTTGTATCGGTAATAAACCAGGCTGCTCCATATGTTTCTCCACCTGCTTTTGAATTGTCTCATTACCCCTTCGGTTTCTCCTAGCGGTTCTGTATCGGAAACAAAAGTCAGGAGCCTTGGGTAATTTTATGAATAATATTTGCACTCTCCTTTGTTCCCAGCAAGTAGAAGGGGATATCCGCCATCTTTGTTCCAGGCTCCTGCTACTCAAGCGCATAGGTTAGATGGTTAACGTCGGAGTTCAGCGCTAGGCCTACCAGGCGTACCAACCTTGGATGGTCTGCTTGCGCATTATATGACGTCACGGTTCCAGCAGGGTCCGGCAGCGCTGAATGTTCCCCTCATCCCCCGGGCTTGCAATTTTATGGGAATTAATGCCGCGGCTTCACCATCCCACTCAGTATTTACAGCGATGCATAACGTGGGAGGTAGTTTGGCAGCAAACGTGCGGTTGCCAGCAGAAACCTCTCAGTCTCTCCCTACGAGAGGGATGACGTCACAAACATACATCACACTCTGAGATGGCAGGCGTGATGACGTCACAGACCGATTCTCGGCCTTTTTCGATGCACCCAGACGCTAATACGCCTTCTGACCCGTCATGCAAACTGTAATGCAGAAATTACAGGTTATGATAGAGGAGAGAATGAATAAGAGAGACAAAAAGAAAAAGTGTGATTCGCCTTCTTCGTCTTCTTCCTCTAGTCGGCGGTCATCGCTAAAGTCCGATAACGTCACGGCGAGCGCCAGTCAGCGTTGGAGGAGGATTCGGGAGTTCCTAGCGGATCCTCGGGCCAAGAGGAGAAGAATCAATTCTTCCTCTTCTTCGGACCAAGACTGTCATTTCCAAGTCAGCAAGAAGGTCGGAAATCAGTGGCTGTTAAGCACAAGGTTGGCAGACGAAGCCGTTCGCAAGAGTCTGAACAAGCGAGAGAGGTGACGGCCGGCGAGCTAGCGGCCGAGGCGGAGTTGCCAGTTCGGATCGCAAAAACTGCGATACCTCTGGTAAAATCGACGTTGGCGGCGAAAGGTGCAGCAGAGGATGGAATGGCAGGTCCCCCAGTTTCGCCCGTAAGGCCGTTCAAAAATACGTACGAAGGACGATAAGGCTCCTATTAAAAGTACGAAAAATAGAG
Organism: Macrobrachium nipponense; assembly: GCF_015104395.2. Taxonomy (NCBI): domain Eukaryota; kingdom Metazoa; phylum Arthropoda; class Malacostraca; order Decapoda; family Palaemonidae; genus Macrobrachium; species Macrobrachium nipponense. Next base: position 39,351,719 of record NC_087215.1, read on the forward strand.
AGTTGGCAACCTCGGCGGATACGTTCGTGGAAGGCAGTGTCCGTCTGGATAGAAGGCCGAGGCCGGGCTCGCCGACGCTCGAAAACGATGCCAATGCTAATAGAGACGAACTTACCTCTGTTTTAAGGGAGCCTTCATCTTGGAGATCTAGACGAGATTCTCGCTCTAGATCTGTGAGCAGAGAAAGAGTGAGACGTTCTCGTTCCCCTGCTGACTATCTGGGATCGAGCCAACAGCGGCCAGCAAAGATCAAAGAGACCCCGCGGGCCCGTAGGGGCAGGCGGCCATGGGAATTCCGGGCCGTCTGTCAGAAGATAGAGGCGAGACAACATCTCTCGTGACGGAGAGTGGTACACTAGAGCCGGAGGAAGGAGAAAACCAAGAGTTTCTGGCCTCGTATGCAGAGGTTATTGATTTGATTCGTCAATTCAATAGCCTTTCGGAGAAGACAGAAACACCGGCCAGTATGCTTCCTCCTGGAATTGACATGGCGTTTGGACTAAAGAGGGATACCAAGGTGTCGTATGAATTGCCTTATTCGAGTCCATGCGGATCGGTCTTGCAACACGTAAACGCAAAGATTGCAGGGAGGGATAATTCCTTAAGATCTAATAGATCATTAAATTAAATTTATTCCCCCTCCAATGATAAAGCAAAGGAAATATTATACGACACCGAAGGTCCCTTTGCTGTCTAGACAAATGAACCCTAATGTTGTAAGGTTAAGGCCTGGATTAACCTTGGATCAGGTTAAAATGGAGTGCCCTTCGATGACGTACCAAGAGGCTGCTACGTTAGAAGCAACAGCTTCTTCTGTCTTTCAGGCTGCGTCCTGGTTAGACCTTTGGTCAACAGCAGTGGCGAAAATTGCATCCTCGGAAGTCAACAAGGAAAGTCGTGGATGAAACCATTGTTCATTAGATTACTACAGTCAGGGTCCAAGGCGATTGCGTACCTGACAAACGTAAGTGCCAATGTTTGGGCAAATATCCTGCTAATGAGGAGAGATGCAGCATTGGCTAGACTAAGCCGCAATGTGGATTTGGATTCCCTGTTACAATGAGGAATGGGGATATCTTGGAATCGCAACTACTGTTGCCAGAGGTCATACTGGAAGAGGCGATAGATAGAAGAAGGATGGACACTAACGATAGGTTGGTGCAACAGGCAGTTAGGAAAACCTCTAACAGTCAAACTACTCCTTTGGAGGGAAGACAACAGCAGATGCCTCGAAAGAAGACAGTGAGACATAGCATCCCTAATAGAGTCACAAGACCCTCTTCCCCAAAGAGGATAACTCATCCGGCCCTTTCACAATAGAAAAAACAACAGAGGAAGGGGCAATAGGGGAAGAGGGAGAGGCTCAAGAAGATAGGATGGGCGCCTCCCATCACTCGGCCACACAGTGGGGGGTTGCCTGGCAAATCACTGGAAGGTGTGGCAGGAACTAGGGCAGAGCAGTGGGTGGTGGATGTTCTCAGGATCGGGTATTTGATTCCGTTCGAGGTAACCCGCCCCTGACAGATCAACCATTACCCCACGTCACTTATGCCCACAAATCTCAGAAGGCCACTATTCTGCAGGACGAAGTGAAGAAGATGATGGAAAAAGGAGCTGTGCAACAAGTATGCAGTCCGACAAAAGGCTTCTACAGCAGGATTTTCCTGGTACCCAAAGCCAACGGGGAGTGGAGGACAGTAATAGACCTGTCAACGCTGAATCTGTTTATAAGGAAAACCAGTTTCAAGATGGAAACTCCGAAACGGTTCTACAAGCAGTCAGAATCGGAGACTTTATGCTGACAGTCGATCTAAAGGACGCATACTTTCAGATACCAGTCCATCAGTCTTCAAGGAAATTTCTCCGCTTCAGTCTTGCAGGGAAAGCTTTCGAGTTCAAGGTCCTGTGCTTCGGATTGACAACGTCTCCTCAAGTTTTTACAAGAGTGTTCACCCTCGTGTCGGCGTGGGCGCATGCTCAGGGGATCAGGCTAATAAGATATCTGGACGATTGGCTGGTGATAGCAAAGTCCAGGGAGAAATTACTCAGGGACAGGGGCGGCCCTCCTGCAGCTTTGTCACGCCTAGGTATTGTGGTGAATCAGCAGAAGTCGCAGCTGGATCCAAGTCAACGTTTGGAATATCTGGGAATGGTGATAGACACAACACAAGCCAAAGTATTCCCGACAGACCAAAGAGTAGAGAAATGCAACAAGTGGTGAATGCCTTTCTCGGAAAGCAGACACAGCAGCAAGACAGTGGCAGGTGGTGCTGGGAATCCTAACCTCCCTGGAGAAGCTAGTACCACAAGAAGGCTACACCTTCGGTCCCTACAAGGAGGATGAGGAGTTTTGGTCACCAACAGTAGATCACCCGTTACGAGCAAATTCCCTTGTCGGCAGAAGTGAGGAAAGACTTGCTGTGGTGGGTGGACGACGACAATCTGACAGTGTGTCCCCCTTCAACAATCCTCCCCAGACCTCTTGCTGTTCTCGGATGCGTCACTAGAAGGCTGGGGAGCCCATATGGAGGAGTTGATGGTGGTCAGCAAAATGGAGTTGCAAGGACAGAGAACTCCATATAAACGTGCTGGAGTTGAAAGCAGCTTTCCTGGCTCTACAAGAATTCAGGGAGAGAGTAAAGGGACACTCAGTGGTATTGATGTCAGACAAAACACCACAGTAGTAGCTTATATAAACAAGCAAGGAGGCCTAGTTTCTCGGCAGTTTACATGTGATGACAGTTCAACTTCACCAGTGGCTATAGAGAACCTGGTAGACATCAAGGCCAGGTATATTCCGAGAAAAAGAAACATAGTGGCCGACAAGTTGAGCCGCAGGGATCAGATTCTGGGAACGGAGTGGTCCCTACACCAACAGGTAGTGGACAGGATGCTCATGTTGTGGGAAGGACGATATAGACCTATTCGCAACCAGGTACAACAAAAAAGTGGAAGTGTATTGTTCAGTAGTCCCGGACGCAGAGGCAGTAGCAGAAGATGCGCTACAACACCCCTGGGACAATCTGGACGTGGTACGCAAAAAAAAAAAATTTTTTTTTTTTCCCCCCCCCCCCCCCCCCCCCCCCCCTCCTTTTGTCTAATCCGTCAGGTTCTGAACAGGGTAATGCGGTCTCAGAACCTCAAGATGACCCTGGTAGCCCCGTTATGGCCGAAAGCAGAGTGGTTTCCAGACCTACTGGAACTCCTAGTAGAGTTGCCAAGAGAGTTACCTCCATGGAGCAACCTTCCTGTGTCAGCCTCACGTGGAGAGGTACCACCAGTCGGTGAAGTCCCTATCGCTTCACGGGTGGAGACTGTCAAGTATCTCCTCCGAGAGCGAGGGTTTCGCAGAAAGCAGCAACTCAGATGGCAGGTAATATCAGAAAATCATCTGCGACAGTATACCAAGGAAAGTGGTCAGCATACTGTGATTGGTGTCGTAGAGGGAACGTGTCTCCACTCGGTACCACTATTCAGCAGTTAGCAGACTTTCTGATATATCTCAGAACAGAAAAACATATGTCTGTATCTGCAGTGAAGGGGTACAGGGCTGCTCTAGCTCAGTCTTACGAATGAAAAGGAGTGGACATATCGTCTTCATGGGGAGTTGGCATGCTGATGAGGAGCTTTGAACAGTCATGCCCACCAAAGGAGCTAAAAGCCCCCAGATTGGGATCTGACCAAGGTACTGGTAGTCTGACAAAACCCCCCTACGAACCACTAAGGGCAGTCCACGGATAGGAGCCTGACCCTGAAGACAGTCTTCTTATTGGCCCTGGCTTCAACCAAAAGGGTGGGGGAGCTACATGGCCTCTCATATCTCATAAAGCACTCGAGAGGTTGGAGATCAATGGTGTGTGAGTTTGTCCCAGAATTTTCGTGGCAAAGACCCAAAATCCAACAATAGTAGACGGCAGATTCGACTCCTTTACCATACCTTCCTTGGCAGACTTTGTAGACAACGACAAAGCCGAAATGCTCCTGTGCCCCGTCAGGGCACTAAGGGAGTACTTAAAGAGAACAAGGCACCTCAGGCCGGGGTGCCAGAGGTTGTTCGTAAGTACAGGACGGAACAAGAAGGAAGTGTCCAAAAATACAATATCATTTTGGCTAAGGGAGACGATCAGAGATGCTTATACTGCAGAAGACAGAGGGTCAGATAGCCAGGTGGGAGCCTAGAGCTCATGACATCAGGGGTGTGAGTGCTTCCCTGGCATTTAAGAAGAACATGTCTGTGGATAAAATTCTGAAAGCTGGCGTGTGGAAGCGTCAAAACAACTTTCACCTCATTTTATTTGAAAGATGTTGCCCATAGATCCTTGGACACCTTTTCCTTGGGTCCAGTGGTGGCGGCCCACAAGTGATATAGTTCATCCAAGTGCCCCTGGGGGGCGGGTCAGTTTGCGTCTAGTCTAAGATGAAGGTATGAAAGTAGAATGAATGGGATGACTGGTCTTTTTTCTTTACTACTTTCTTCCTACTCCTTTAACTACGGGCAATATGAAGGAGAGTACCGTCATGTGCTGGAACGGACTAGATGCAGGTGAGATGGTCAGCCATACTGTGAAGCTATCTTAGCTGATGATATACTTTTCAGTAGCAACACACCCCTCTGGATAATAAGGAAAAGAGGGGTGAAGGTGGATCCCAGTCGCAAGGGACAAGAGTAAACAGTAGAATGGTATCTACACCCAGTGGGAGGAAAACAAACCAATAGATCCGCTTATGTCTTTGGTCCTAGGTTCATTGTCCATTCTCTTAGAATTTCCCTATATATTCGGAAATGGATAAGGTGGCAAACTCCCAGTCAGTTGTAGAGACTTACCTCCCTCCAATAGTAAGTCTATCCTAATGTAAGACCGAAGGTTTGTTTCGTGTATGAACAAATACCAAATTTTGTAACTGAATGTGGATTTTTTCATAACTAAACAAACCTGAGGTCTTAACAGTTAAAGGCCCACCTCGAACCACCCCACCCTCTAGCAAGTCTAAAACTGGGTTAGAAATATAACTGATGTATTTTCATTAACTACAAACCCTGAGGTCTTAACAGTAAAGGCCCGACCTAACGACCACCCCTCTAGCAGTCTAAACTGGGTTAGAAATATAACTGATGTATTTTTCATAACAACAAACCTGAGGTCAACTTAGGCCCACCTCGAAACCCCCCTCTGCGTCTAAACCTGGTTAGAAATAACTGATGGGTCAGGTAGCCGTGGGCATTCTGGGTATACATGCCCCGTGACCTGGTATAGATGCCAATTAGTCCCTGGATCTCAAAAAGTGTAATTTTAATTCTGTTACCGGTATCTACCAAAATCCACCTGGTTCACTGAATCAGAGAAATCAACATAACTTCCAAATATTGTATCTTTTTCATATTAATTTATTTAATTGAAACTTCAGATTACCCATAAGCACCCTACATTCTCTGACTAAACTAGTCAACTGTAACTGTTCTAGGTAAATATTAACATATTTCCAATAAAATCAGTCCCAAAAGACTATCATCTTAATTTGCATTTCAAGAAATTTATACAATTTCATCATTGTCATAAAATTTTCCCTTTACCAAGGACATGTTCTCTTTAATTTCCTTCATCTTATTTTTTTTTTGTCTCAAGTCCTATCTACCAACCTTACCATTAAAATCTTATTTCTGGGCTCAGCTCGTGTCGCTTGCGCGAAATATCCTTTAATCTATTATTTTCTAGGGTAAATGTACTAACACATACCAGAGAATAAATAAAATAAAGAAAAAGGTCAGTATGACTGACTCGCTCACCCATCTAGGAGGGTGTCGGTATGAACACAATAGGCGAGTGAGACCACTACCACGAGCCAAATGCCAATAGAAATCTCCCACTACAAAACCCTCCAAGAGGGGAGCCGTCCCACAGAGGGAGCAGCTCGTACTACTACTACACCATCCCATGCTTGCGACTGCTGCGCCTCTAGTGGCCATCCTTTTAAAGTTAGCGCCAGGAGCCACACGTGCTAATTTTCTCTCTGTGTGTGCCCTTTCGTGGATTTTTACTATAATGGAGCGTGCAGCTATCGCAGCAGCTAAGTTAAGTACTCAGTATTTACGGTTAGCGAGTTTTTTCCGTCCCGAGACGGTATTTGCCGTTTTTTGTTAGGTATAGATACGTTCTCGGGGGGGGCTGGAAGCATGGCAGCATGGTCCTGCCGCATGTTGGGTTCGTTCTTGGTCTCCCATACCTAGAACACCCCTTATTATTTTACGCTCTATTTTGATTATCCGCGTTATTACGTCTACTCAAGGTTGTTATTACATGTATGTGATTTCACCTTTTGTAGGCTTTTTCTATCCAGGACCCTAGTTCAGGTTCCTTGTATCGGCCCATGACTAGCTTTGAGTGGTAGACTTGCCTTCGGGCTAGTCGCACACTCCGGTTAGGATTTTTTCTCCTGCTATTTTACCTTCTTTCTTCAATTTTATTATATATTATATTTTTATGTTTTGTTGTTGTTAGGTTAGTTGGCGTCTGGCTTAGCCTAGGTCCTGGCTCGTAGAGCCTAGTCTACCGTTGATCAGTTCGGGTCGCTTCCTCATAGCTTCTCTCTGATCAGTTGGTTTTCGCCCTATGGGCCTATATGCTACCGCTTTTCAGTTCTGGTTGCTTCCCGATAGCTTCTCTCTGATCAGTTGGTTGGCCTAGGCTTGGTTACGTATCTTAGTTTTACGCCTCGTGGTCACTACGTGATCACGAGTCAGCCAGGCGCCTGCCAGTCCCCTTCCCCCTCTCCCGCTCTCCCATAGAGTCGGGCTGGGGGTGGGTCGGTCTGTCCTTGCTCGCTCCAGCATGCCCGAGCCTGCCTATCCCCCTTCCCCCATCCACCTGGATGGGGGCCTGGGAGTCCGACAGTCCCTGACTGGTTCCGACCTCTCCGCTTCTCGGCTCGGCCGGGTGGTACGTTGTGGGGGGCTCTGGCCTTCCCCCCCTCCGTTACCTTCCTTGTCGCTCCGGGTTAGCGCGAGTCTGTATGTCATCTCGCCCATTCCCTCCTTACTAGAGCTCCTCCCTATCGGAGTCCTGGTATCCAGCGGAAGGTATAGTCCACCATAGTTGGAGCCGGAGCATACAATAGGTCTTTACTAACTGTACCGTATTGCTGAGTTACTACACTCCGCTTCACTGGACCTAGTCCGGTTACTTGCATGTAGGTTTAAGTTATCTTTAGTTTATCTTAAGTTTCTTAAACCATCCCCACCCCTCCCGCCCTTAGTAGTTACCGGATCTCTCCGGGATTATAGCCTATTCAGGCCATGCAGGGTTAGGGGTGATCCCAAATTTTTTCCGAGCTCCGCCACGTAACGGAGTTCTTTTGTCCTTAGTCTGTAAGTGTTACCCCTTTAAGATACTCATGTGGCTTCCCACTTACAGGCCAACCAACTGTGAGCATCCGGGATGTTCCGCTACACTTCAGGACCCCTGTGGACACGAAGTTTGCGGTCCCATGCTCCATGCGCGACTCCGCACGGGGACATCCAGGTCTGGTACAGAGACGTGTACCATATGTTACGATCTGGTGAGCCAGCTTTTGGAAGGCGTAAGTATTCCATCTCCGCATGCCGCTCCGCCTCTTTTACTTCTTAAGTTTTCATCATTACTTTAACTTAAGGCATCTAGTTTAAGTTATATCCTAAGTTTTAGTTTTAAGTGGTTCTTAATTCTAAAATATCCTCCTCTTACAGGCTCCGGCAGTAAGAGATACGGCATTGGCTACCCTGCGGGCCTGGGTCGGAGGTTTTGGCAAGAACGCCGCCAAGGGTCAGCCTACATTCTGGAGAAGCGTTTAGCTTTGTTAATCTTCCCCGGAGGCAAGGCGACTGGATACGTCGATCCGGTAGAGGCGGACCCTCCCCTCTATTGCCTTTATCCAACAACAGCTGCGGCCTCCTTGACTGAACAAGACCAGGATATCTCCACGGATGTCGCAACCCTGGATATAAATGTTGAACCTATGGTAGGTATAGACGACCTGTTGGTCGAGGTAAGTAATGCAGGTACCCAAGGGTCCCCCTTGGGAGTGACTGTTTCTTCTACCCCTGCAACTTCACCATCCTTCCAGCTTTACCGGTGATGAGTTATATACTCCTCCAGAGGCTTCGGTTAGGCCTAAGATCAAGTCTAAACATATGACCTTGACTAAGACGTCATCGTCCTCGAAGAAGACGTCCTCGTCTTCTTCTTCGCGTAAGTCTCCGGCTCGTAATCCCGGCTCAGACAGGTCTAAAAGGGGTCTAGCTCCGGCTCAAAGTCATCAAAGAGTAGCGCCTAAGGAGAATCCCGTACCCCTGGCATTATCACCAGTTCCACTACCTTTGGTGCCTATTCAGAGTCTCCCCTCCACCTCCGCAGCAGCTCCGGCTCTGGACACCAATGCTGGCCTGTTGCAACAGGTGGGCGACTTGGTAGGCTCCCTTAAGACGAGTATGGAACATATGATATCTCGCCTGTCGGATAGGATAACTTCTTCTCAGGATACTATTATAGCCGGCCTAAGAGAACGCCCCCCTTGCCTCTCCCTCAACCTCTAACACTAGTGGATCTCAGCTTCCCCGTATGACTCGCTGCCCGCTTTCTCCATGAACAATCCTTGGAGAGTAGCGTCATATGCTCCCTTCCAAGATGGTCTCATCTCCATACCGGAGTTTGGAACTCGAAGAAAATAGAGGACTTCGAGTTCTACCCGAAGGCCTACAGCCTCCCTTCATAGGCTACGCTAGGCTCACGCCTTCGGCTATGGTTAGAGATGACAGGGTACCAAAGGAGACAGTCCTCTATTCTCGGGACCAGGCGCACGAGAATGGCTTAGATGTCTAGACGACATGGACTGTTCGAATACCAAGATCCAACCATTCAAAAGTCCCTTTACCATTTTCACGATGGATGAAGGTACCCCGCTCCCTTTCCTTACCAAGATAGCGAGGTCGACCATCTCAGCAGCTCAGAAAGGGGAACCCATGCCTCACTGAAAGAAGCAGACCCCACTTTCCGTTGCTCCCGTCAATTGGAGAATTATGGGAGGACTTGCCTAACACTTTCACAGCTGGCAAACTCAAACCTGACTGTGCTATGGAGCAGTTTGGTGAAAAGCTGCCCAGGCTCCCGGATAGTCTTATTCAAGCGGAGTTTGACTCGAAAACAAGACTAGCCAGGTCAATTCCAACCTGATGGCTATGTCTGAGGTAGCAACCATGGGCTTATGGTTCAGAACCAATTTTTTGTTTAAGCTTATGACCAAACGCCCTGACTCAAACGGTGCAGTCAGGACATTTTGTTCGAGTTTGTTGACCACTGCTAGAACAAAATTTGCAGGCAAGCATGTTTATGCTTGAGGCAAACCATTCGGCATGAACCGAATAGGTTACTTTCTTCTAACATCTGGGGCGCAGATCTCTTCCCAGAGGCTATGGTAAAGGAAGTACAAGCAGAGGGCTACGAGGTTGAACCAAAGCCTTAAGGAACCGTTGGGGGGGTCTTATGGCTAGGAGAAGGCAAGACTTGACACCAAAAGGTAAGGGACAAAGGAAGCCTAGGACGTTTCCAACCTTACCAAAAGAACGCAGCGCGCATTCCCTTCAACAAGTTCCTACAGTGCCGTTAGTGCACAGCTCAGCCCTCCACGTCTAAAGGCCAATCACAGCCTATTTAGTGATATCCCCTCAGCCTCAACCCTCCACCTCATACGCCATCTCTCCAGCTTACAATCCAGCCTTCGAGAGTCAAGCTTCTCAGAAGTATGACCGCTCGAACAAGGGAGGCAGAGGTAAGCGGTCCTTTCGTGGGAGGAGGATCGGGAGGTCCCTTCAATAGGGGAAAGCACTTCAGAGGAGGTCGAGGGGGGGTTACCAGAACCAATGAGGAACTTCAGGTAGGAGGGAGGCTGTTTCACTTTCGCCACCGTGGAACTTCAGCCAGTGGGCTCAGAGCATAGTGTCAAAAGGGCTGGGTTGGAGCTGGTTGACGAACCCACCTCCAGCCAGACCTTTCCGTCAACTTCCTTCAAGGAATTGACAGAGTACGCAGAGGACCTCCTTCAGAAAGGAGCTATAGTCAAAGTCAAGAGATTAAAATTTCAAGGTCGCTTGTTCAGCGTCCCAAAGAAAGGCTCAAACAAAAGAAGGGTAATCTTAGACTTGTCCCGCTTAAACTTAGCCATCCGCTGCGACAAGTTCAAGATGCTCACGATCTCACAGGTGCGGACCTTACTTCCCCGTGGGGGCCGTCACCACCTCTATCGATCTTACAGACGCCTACTATCATATCCCTATTGCAAGACACTTCCGTCCGTATCTGGGATTCAAGATAGGAGACCAGACGTTCTCCTTCAAGGTAGTCCCGTTCGGGCTCAACGTGGCACCCCAGGGTGTTCACGAAGCTAGCGGAAGTAGTAGTGCAACAGCTCAGAGCTCAAGGGATTATGGTAGTAGCGTTATCTCGACGATTGGTTGATCGGGTGGGCCCCATCAGTCGAAGAATGCAACAAGGCCACACTGAAAGTGATCCATTCCTAGAATATCTAGGATTCAAGATAAACAGATCCAAGTCCAGACTCACCCAGTCAAACTTTCAGTGGCTAGGCATTCAATGGAATCTATCCTCACACACTCTGTCGATTCCATCCACCAAAAGGAAAGAAATAGCGAAGTCAGTCAAGCAATTTCTAAGTCACAAACTAGCATCGAGAGAGCTCAGGAAAGAATCCTCGGCTCTCTCCAGTTTGCTTCAGTAACGAACATCTTAATGAAAGCCAAACTGAAAGATCTAACAGGATCTGGCGCTCTCGAGCAAATGTCAGGTCCAGGGACAAGCTATCCTCAGTACCTCTGATTCTAAAGAACCGGCTTCGGCCGTGGGCAAAAGTCAAGAATCTGTCAGTGTCAGTCCCTCTTCAGTTCCCTCCACCAGGGATTACCATCCACACAGACGCTCCTTAAGCGGCTGGGGAGGGTACTCCCAGGTCAAAAAGGTGCAAGGAATTTGGTCACCCCACCGTTCCGTCAGTTCCATATAAACGTACTGGAGGCAATGGCAGTCTTCTTGACTCTGAAAAGATTACGCCCACCAAGGTACTCCCACATAAAGCTAGTCTTGGACAGCGCAGTGGTAGTACTTGCATAAACAGAGGAGGCTCCAAGTCACGTCATCTAAATCATGTCATGATAGCCATCTTCTCCCTGGCAGACAAATTCAGTTGGCATCTTTCCTCCACCCACATAGCTGGAGTAAGAAACGTCATAGCAGACGCCCTATACCCGATCAGTACCCCTAGAGTCGGAATGGTCTCTAGACGAGAGTTCGTTCCAATGGATCCTTCAAAGAGTCCCAGGGCTACAGGTGGATCTCTTCGCATCACAAGCGAACCACAAACTACCGTGTTTATGTAGCCGGACCCTCTGGCTTACGCCACGGACGCCCTGGCTCAGGACTGGAACAACTGGGAGAAGATTTTACGTCTTCCCTCCAGTGAATCTCCTTATGAAAGGTCTTAGACAAACTCAGGAACTATTCAGGGGTCAAGTGGCTCTAGTAGCCCCCCAGGACTGGCCGAAGAGCAATTGGTACCCCCTGATCCTGGAACTGGGTCTTTCGTCCCCTTCGGATCCCCAGTCCCAAGAACTCCCTCCCAGTCAGTACCAAACGAAGACTGTGTTCGCTTCCTCAGGGATTCTCAAAACCCTAACTTTATGGATTTCATGAAGTTTGCGGCAAAAAGAGATGCGAATATTGACCCTCAGAATATCTTTTCCTGGAATCCGATAAAAGGGATTCAACTTTGAGGCAGTATGATGCTGCCGTCAAAAAGTTAGCAATCTTCCTGAGAGAGTCAGATATCAGAATCATGACAGTTAATTCTGCTTATATCCTTTTCAGATCTTTATTTGAAAAGGTTTAGCAGCTAGCACGATACGACAAACAAGTCAGCATTGAAAAAGATATTTCAATTTGGATTTAACATAGACTTGACAGATACCTATTTCTCGTCTATTCCTAAAGCATGTGCTAGACTTAGGCCCTCTGTCAGGCCTACGTCAGTTTCATGGTTCTTAAACGATGTTCTAAAACTGGCTTCCGAAACCGATAATGACACTGCTCGTTTATGATGCTCCTAAGAAAAACTCTGTTTTTATTAAGCCTAGCTTCAGGAGCAAGAATTTCAGAACTGTCGGCTTTATCCAGAGATCCGGATCATATTCAATTCCTTCCCACAGGGGAAGTGCTAACTTTCTCCGGAACGTAGCTTTTTAGCAAAGAATGAAGATCCTTTGATGAGGTGGGAACCTTGGAAGGTACTACCCCTTCCACAAGATGTTTCCCTTTGTCCGGTTTTCAACCTTACGAGCCTTTCTATCCAGGACCTCCTCTTCCTCATCGGGGCCCCTCTTTAGGAGGGAAAAAGGTGGTACTTTATCCACTAAAGGCATCAGGCAACAAATCCTGTACTTTATCAAACAAGCCAATCCTGACTCCTTTCCAAAAGCACATGATGTCAGGGCAGTAGCCACCTCAATTAATTACTTTCAACATATGAATTTTGCTGATTTAAAGAAGTATACCGGATGGAAATCGCCGACAGTGTTCAAACGTCACTACCTTAAGTCCTTGGAAGCTCTGAAATTTCCAGCAGTAGCAGCGGGTAACATAGTTTCCCCTGACTCTAGCTAGATTATAGTAGAAGATTCAGTCTCCTTTCTACCTGCCTCACCCAACAGTTCGTCTATTCCTGCCTTGTTCATTAACATTTACCTTGTGTCTTAGCTGCTCTATGATTGTATAGTGCCCCTTTTGTCTGGTTAGGGACACTAACATCTGATTACCATACTGATCTCATAGATGTTATCCCCATTTTTATGCTAGGGGATACATTCATAACGCAATGGTTACGGGTTTTGTATATTAAGTCATATACATTCCTAAGATATTTTATTTTATCATTGATCAAATATTTATGTAAATTTATACTAATTGCTATTTCTATTTTTGATACATGTTGTTACACAGATTTATTGTGATAGGTAATCATTGTACCTATTTGTATTTATGTAAATTACCTTATATTATTAACATAATTAGATCTAAGGGTAATTTAAGCATATTCTGATTTGTTTTACTGTGTACTTGTACTTGTTAGCAATTATATCCATTCTTTTATTTTGTATCTTTTATTGAGACCTATTTTGTTTTATTATATCTTATTTACTTTGTTTACAATCTTGCTGTTTCTCTGGTACGATTCGCGCAAGCGACACGAGCTGAGCCCCAGAAAAAGGATATTTTTGACGTAAGGAAAAATCTATTTCTGGGCGATTGGCTCGTGTCGCCAGCGAAATACCCCCCCTACCCATCCCTTCGCTCAAGATTGTCTGCTAACTTCAGGATGGCCACTAGAGGCGCAGCAGTCGCAAGCATGGGATGGTGTAGTAGTAGTACGGAGCTGCTCCCTCTGTGGGACGGCTCCCCTCTTGGAGGGTTTTGTAGTGGGAGATTTCTATTGGCATTTGGCTCGTGGTATGGTCTCACTCGCCTAGTGTTCATACCGACACCCTCCTAGAGGGTGAGCAGTCAGTCATACTGACCTTTTTCTTTATTTTATTTATTCTCTGGTATGTGTTAGTACTTTACCCTAGAAATAATAGATTAAAGGATATTTCGCTGGCGACACGAGCCAATCGCCCAGAAATAGATTTTTCCTTACGTCAAAATCCTTTTTTTAAATTCATATTCGTATCAAAGAGTTCAATAGCTTTTAATCAATTTGCCAACTTCATTCTTGCATTATAACATTTTAAGTTTCAACATATATGTACTGGTACATCTTTTTATATATAGGATATTTGCTGTAGATAATCTATTACAAATAATGTCATGCATCCTATAACTTTTTACAGGCAAAGCTTTAGCAAATGCAATGCATTAAAAGCACAATACACTGTACTGAACTGTTAAACAATACAGTATGCATAATCATTTGTTTAAAGGCCATGAACATCATCTAAAAGAATAATGGAGTTATATCCAGTACAAGGTTAAAAATATGGTAAACAGAAACTAAGGTAAATGATGTACTTTAGTAAATAGTTACTCTCACCTGCCATAGAATTACTAATGAAGGACACATCCATTTTTTCATCCTTAGTGACATCAATGGGCAGAGAATCGTCACCAAGTGACTTCATCTCATCAACAGTCAAGTAACGGTATGACTGATCACCCAGCATTGTGTCATCACCTGTGTTGGATAGGAAATTTTTAAAGGTATTAGGAAAGCTCTCTGGTTACATGAACCTTAAGCAAGATGAAAGCTGGTTGTAATTAATACATATACTTGTTATGGTAGCAATTATTTTATTACAATGTTTCATTGCATTCACAGCATATTTTTAATTTAAGAATAGTATGACATAAAAATAATTCCTAAAGATGCATCTAATATACATTTATATACACAAGGAAGAGGAACAGCTATTAAAAAAACAAAAATTAAGAATTATGAAAACTAAAATCCTTAAACTACAACAGAGACAAAGAACTTCCTCACTTTTTATAACTGGATTTTTTCATTGGATTTTCATTCAATTAACTCTTCAAGGAAATATCTTCTCTGAGCAGTTATTGCTTCAGAATAATTAAAATTAAAATCTGAACTAATTTATAATATAACCCCTTATCTTAGACTGGATTGGCTTGGCCAGCAAGCTACCAATTCATCTTTACCTCCTCAATTGTGACCTGACTCTGGCTCGTAGATATCTCATAGCTTCATTCTGAGGTTTCAGTAGAAGTACAACATATATATAGAAATAAGATACCAGACCAATTGTCATTATGTAGTTTCTCTTATGATGTAACAACCTTTCAATGGCAAGACTGAAAAAAAATTCTTACGGCTGTTTATAGGTAAAATGTGTCAGAAATACAGTTTGATCCTTTTTTCTATAATAAATACGCAAGTTTGTTTATACACCACTGTTTCAAGGTAATAAGAAGCCACCTATAAAGCTAAAAAACCATTTATATAAAAATTACCATATACAAATAAAGTATTTTTAACAAGTTTCAATTTGAATAGATTTCAAAATTGTTTTCTAATTCCTATATCGTCCAAATATTCTTTTGTCATAAAGAGTGGCTACTTCATGCTCATTGTGTCTCTTATTTGGTTATATGTTGTACTTGCAATTCCACAAACATGAGAAGTTTTCTGAGATGCTGCAAACCAGATCCAGGAAATAATGTAAGAGGTCAACATAGAACTACCCATTCAGAAGTGGTACCATATATTCTAATAGTAGCAAATCTGGTATTTTGATAATGGTTTTTAAGTGACATCTGCTGCTATGAAAAGATACTCCTTTTAAGAACAGAATCAATCAAAACCCAATTTTGAAATGTAATTATAAACAGTGAAAGGAATCTATTTCCAGTCTCTAGTTTAAAGATTTTAGTTTTTTAGTTTTCATTTTACGATTACTTAATGGCTGCCCTTCACTCTTTACATGGTTGTGCAAATGTCAATTAATTGCATCATTTATGTACATATTTCTGTATAAGAATTTCTTTTATACAGTGTTGGCTGAATACAATAAAACATGTCAAATAAAACAACTGTTCATAATTACGGAAAAATTTTTAAAGAAAATTTTAAATAAAAAATTAAGAATGCCTTTCTCAAATTTTCCAAGTTAAATATGTTTTAAGATACAAAATGAGTGTGAATTACATACAAATTCACAAGCAAAGAGCAAGTGATGGTATGATGGTATGGCTATGATGGAAAATGCATTACAAAAAATCACCTTAACATCCATTGAGCAAGTTTCAACTAAAAACTTAAGTCAGAATTTTATCCATAAAAATAGCTGTGTGTTTAAGGCAAAAGTAATATAATGCTTATCTAAATAAGTACTAGAGCAAATTATAAATATAGAAGTTTATGTTAATAAAACATTTCAAGAGCATAATTTTTTCTGTCAATACATATATGAATATAATTTAATCTGAAAAGTAACTGTTATTTTAACATATTAAACAGAAAAGCTATTAAGTTATTGGCTAGTAAAGTTTAAATTAGCATATTACTCTATGCATTCTTCAAGAACATTAATATATACCATTTGATGTGTAATACCATTAGTTGTGTGCAGCAACCCATTTACATATTACTGAGATGGTGTGTGTCTGGATACTTAGTTCTAAGTGAACTGAAATGTGACAACTTATTTTCTAGTACCCCACTTGTTTACTATGGGATAAGTGCTATGCACTGAATGAAAAACACAGAGTGCAGCATCACAAATTGAACTGCAAAACATCAGTTACTATTACCATAAAAACCATAAGAATAGTATACGTGTGTATATACGTATATATTATATATATATATATATGATATATATAAATGATATATATATTATATATAGATATATATATAGTATGTTATATATATATATCTATCTTTCTTATATATATAATAAATATATTATATATATACATACAGTGGAACCTCTGTTTTTGTACAATTCAGTTTTTCTAGTTTTTTCCGACAAAATTTTGTCTCGGGTTTTGTAGGTTTCCTCCGATTTCGTACACTTGGAAACACTCCTTCCATGGGCCCACCGCGTGACTAGGCTTGCTGAGCACACAAACAAAGCATCCCATGTTCTCTCATTCTGTGTTTGTTGCTTTTTGTGCTTTTTATATTTGAGTGCAATTGCTAAATAAGCCATCAAGGGGCCAAAGAAAGTTCTAAATGCCAGCCCTTAAGTAAAAATGGCAAGAGATACTATAGAATTTAAGAAAGAACTCATAGCAAAGTATTGGCGGGTGTTGCATGCCAATCACATTAAGAAAAGGCTTACAAGTGCTGCTGTTAGAGAATTTAAAGCCAGCAGAGGCTGGTTTGAAAATTCAGAGAGAGAACAGGCATACATAATGTGCCTACTTCAGTGATTAAGGACATGTTTACAAAGAGGAGTGATGTAAAAGGTTTTGTGGAGAATTGTCATCCCAACAAAGATGTAATCTATGTCTCCAACATTCTTAATGACAATGCTGTGTTCCATTTTAGGCAAATTTTACAGAGAAGCCAGAAACAAATGTCTCTGGACAGTTTTGTTGTGAGACAGGGGTCTAGCAACTCTCAAGCTGGTCCTAGTGCCAGTAAAAACCGAAGAGAGGAAGGAATCTCAGGTAGTGCCAGTAAAAAATGAACAGGTCCTTGATATCTAAAATCCTTCTGAAGGGACCCCTTCCAAACAACCTCTCCTCCTCCTCCCCCTCTTCCCTTCTCTCCACCTCCCATATGCTAACAAGTCTTCCATAAACTATAAAATATATTTTTTGTTAATATTTTTGGGGATCTGGAACACATTAATTGTATTTAGGTTATTCACTATGAGAATCATCGTTTCAGTCTTTGCATATTTCGGACTTCATGGGAGGTTCTGGAACAGATTATGTACGAAAACTGAGGTTCCACTATATATATATATATATATATATATATATATATTATATATATATATATATATATATATATATATATGTGTGTGTGTGTGTGTGTGTGTGTGTGTATGTATAACTGAATCACGAAAGTTTGGAACGTGATAAATCCATAAATAAAGGTATAAGCCACGAAGGAAAAATAAACAACGGAGTTTCTACAAGATCTTTCAACTCCACATCCTTTACTCAGCAGACAAACTGACTTACACAAGGAATTTACAGTACAGGGAAGGTCGTATAACTGACAGATAGGGATTATGTATAAGGAGATTAGTACCTAGAATCCGGCACACCTGGAGAATAAGTAACCTTTCCAAACAAGCATAAACATGGGTACAATTTAAAAATAAAATGATTAAGTCCCACTGCTCAGACACAGGGACAAGACAATTAAAAGATTATACAGGGCAACAGCTGACCAATTCAGATCTTTGGTAGACAAAAACTTATTCACAAAACATTAAACATACATATACAATGAAGATATCTCTAAGGCAACTGTGTAATTTGTATTTAAGTCTGTAATTATATCTTAGAGGTCATTCTTAAACATGTTGTATATGTATGTTTAATATGTTTTGTGAATAAGTTTTTGTTTACCAAAGATCTGAATTGGTCGGCTGTCGCCCTGTATAATCTTTTAATTGTCTTGTCCCTGTGTCTGAGCAGTGGGACTTAATCATTTTGCTTTTAAATTGTACCCATGTTTATGCTTGTTTGGAAAGGTTACTCATTCTCCAGGTGTGCCGAATTCTAGGTACTAATCTCCTTATAATCCCTATCTGTCAGTTATACGACCTTTCCTGTACTGTAAATTCCTCACGTAAGTCAGTTTGTCTGCTGAGTAAAGGACGTGGAGTCGAAAGATCTTGCAGAAACTCCGTTGTCTATTTTTCTTTTGTGGCTTATACCTTTATTTAAGGATTTATTACATTCCAAACTTTTGTGATTCAGTTATACATACATACATACATACATACATACACACACACACACACACATATATATATATATATATATATATATATATATATTATATATATATATATATATATATAAATATAAAATTGTGTATGTAGTTATGTGTATCTTTCCCTTTCACCACATTCAAATGTACAGTGTGTTCTTAAAACCAAATACAGTAGTAGCATTATATGTAGCACTAACATCTACAGTAACAGTACCCAGAGAATGCATTAGGTAGAATATTACCTTAGTTGTAACATAATATTAAACACTCACCACTCACAAGCCCGAATCAGTCTACAGCTCAACAGTACAAAAAGCACCGTAAACCACATCAATCAAGATAAGCCCTAATCTTGTTATCCTTATCAACTTGTACAAATAACAAATGGCTTACTTTGTAACAAAAAATGCCTGGTATAATCATGTATGCATAAAAGAATTTCCTCTATTATATCCTAAAACACTAACCCAAGATCAACACTCATCATCTCATCCTCTGTCAAGCTTATGAACATGCTGTGTTCAAAGGTCAACATTCATCAATTCATTCTTTGCCAAACATTTTTTCATGCTATGTCCTTTCCATTGAATACTAACACCCTGTATAATTTGTAAAATACAGCTTTATCAAAAATGCAATTGCTGACCATAAATGGCACAATTATCATATAACTGGTGTTATTACAGCAAATTATTTCTAATACCCAATAAGCACAGTCCACTGGTTATTTGACGAACTTTGTCAAGAAAAAAGGAAAATCACAAAAATAAAAAAAATAAAATCAAACTAATTGCAACAAAACCTAATACAATGCAGTAACCAAAAAATTATAAAAGAAAATCAATAACATGCAAAACAGGCTTTTTACCATTATGAAGTAAGGTCAAACAAATATCCATTATTTTCTTGCTACAAATCACCTTGATGTGTCCTGAAAACCTCTTATTATAAAAGGAAAAATATACATGTGCTTGCACACTCAGGTGCTGGTAATCACAATTTCCAAACCTTTCCATGACATGCAGGTACAGCTTCTACTACACACCGTACATCAGTTTGACATACTTAATCATGCACATTCTGATTCTTAAATGTACAGGAAAAACTTCTTCCCTCTTAAGGAAAACCAAAATAAAAATAAATTCAAATCAATACTGCAGTAATTATATGATAGTAGTAAAAAGGTATATTGTCTTTACAAATAAACCTCTTCATTCTACAGCACATACAAAGCCATTATAAATGACTTTTGAACGTTAACAAATTTCCAAAAGCCCACTGTATCTAAAAATCTAATATGGTACATTGTGTAACTTAATTTTCAACAATAAAGTTTAAAAAGGTTTAATTTTCATGTGCAATATATACAAACACAAAATGAAAAACATTCGTCCTGTACTTTTAAGAGGCCTTGACGGACTACACTGCTTTAGAGTATTCATTAAAACTTACTGGTATAGCGAAATTGTCCTTCATAGTAGGGGAGCGTGACGTGCTGCTGCTTACCAAACATGGAGGAGACCAGATTGTCGTCACCTGAACGTAAACAACACCCACAACGAACAAGGGTTAGTCACCAACAGTTTCCTGCAGTTTTGTCACTGTCTAGTCTGTTAGTGCTTGACAAAGTTTGTGATTAAAGGCTTCGACTCCAAGATCTTATTACCCTCCATCAAAGAGCACAAAATCAAAGTAATCTTTGACCTTGTTTATATGCTAGTCATACGATATACTTATTACAAGCATAGCATATGAATCTTGGACATGGCATTAGTGTGTAATCATATCTTAAAAACAAAAGAAAAATCTAAACATTATCAAGCACACAATTAAGTGTCAATTTCAACACAGTCTATAAGTCATTTCTTACGCAACATGCCTGATTAGTAGTTAAGACATCTTTAGTAGCCTGAACACATTATTAAAATGGTTCCAAGTCAATTTGTAAACATTTCAAAATGTAAATTTCTTGTTAATGATCACCATCATGCAGCTTGCTGTATATTGCATTTAGAGACCAATGCTTCATTGGGTACTCAAATGTCTGGTATGTTCTTACCATGCTTTTGCAAGAAAGTCTTGCAAACATGAAAAATGCATGCTCAACCTATAGAGGTAAGGACATTCTCACATCACTGAGATATTTTACATTCCCAAACTTTCTGTCTATTCCACCTTATCAAAACCACTATTTGGACTTTGTTAGTAAGAGTACACAAACATTTCAAGAAAAATTTAAAAGGAAAACACACAATTGTAAAAATAAAATATTATCAGACATATAAACAGGCTATTAGCATGACTGAAGAGTCTAATGCTCTAACATCATTAACAAGTAATCAAAAGTCTTTAGTCAAATCAAATAAATGACCACGTCAAACAGCTACAATTTACCACGTATTCAAAAAGAGACATGGAATTATACACAAACTATACACAGAAATAATCCTATATGCATCTATCACACAGTTTCCACGCAGGGATTCCTAAACTCATACAAAAAAATAAATAAAAGTATGTTCATTAATAAAAAACTAATCAAAACCAGCAAGTTCTTCTGAATAGTGTAAGCTCAACCAAAATTTATCTCTACTGTTCTCTACTACTAGTGATAGTCTACAGGTTGTGATATAAAAAAATCAAAGAAAAACAAAATATTTGACTGTTTAGATGATGCATTCGTTAAACACTGGAAGAGTATTAGTATTCATTTTTATATAAAAAAAAACTTTCCATATCAAGCTACATATTATAGTACTACATACTTCTAAAGTTTATGACTACATTATCTAATACATATTCTCATAATGTAATGGCATTTAATAAAACGTTTAACCCTTGCACAGCAAATTTATATAAAATACGCACAACTTTTTACTAGTCTCAACCTACTTCAACTACAATCTAACTGCAGTGGAAGGGTTAAATGGAATTAATGAAAAAATAAAATTAGCCGTACAAGCAAATCTAAAACTACAAGTCACAAATGCTGTCTCGAGTCATGTCGTTTTAGAGTCCAGGCTTATTCTTACCATTTTGGTTGTTGCTGCGGCTGCTGCTTGCGAGAGTCTCGTACAGCTGTTCTTGCATGCATGCATACTCATCTTTATAGTTTCAAAATAGCTTTAAGGAATTCATTTAAATTCTGTACTTAAGAGATCTGAGTTTCATGCTTTTGTTAATACTGTTCTTCAAAATAATCACAAAATTATTACATTTCCTTCAGTATCTTTCTCCTTAGTCTAAGAACTTATCATTAAATAACTGTATACAAGATTAAAAAAATAAAAATTTCAATATTTTACAAGGAGAGTCATTTATTTGCCATGTAGAAATTTAAATGAAGTGCCATGCCTCACATGCAAAATTTAAGACCTGGATATCCATAATGAATAAGAATTTTATGCTAATATAAATAAATGCATGCCTTTACAGTATTTAGCATCAAGATTAATAAGCATTAGAAAATGGAAAACAAACGAGAAACTATCTGTCCTTTGTGCTTGTCACTGCGTCATTCTTAGCAAAAAAACAAATAAAAAGAATTATAAAGAATAAGTCGTATTTAAGCTTGTATTAACCATGAACCCTAGAGTCAAAACTTCATCAGACAATAAAAATTAAAAATAATGTGACAATGAGCCTGAAGGAGATTCAAACCGAGCAAAAAAATAAAAGGTTGCCACTCATAAAAAATAAGTAAAAGAAACACATTTAGTAAGTGTATATCACACCAAACTCATCAATCAAGTCATACATATCTCAGAAGATTATACCTCTCGTTACTGCAACAACAGAAGGAAAAAAATCATCATAAACTAACAAAATGCAAAATCCCTGCCTATCTTATAGGTCACCTAATCAAAATATAAAACTTTCAACCTTTATCAAAAATATTCTCTTCATGGATTCATATACATAGTAAAAAAAAATTATTGAATCTGCTGTCAAAATTTACGACCCCTTAAAATAATATTCTCATTTTTGTAAATGTCACTTTTCTTTCCATAGACCAAGTTAAAACCAAGGAATCCATATGACAACATATACTTTAGATGATATTACTGCAGTTCATTACAAGCACTTTATTATAAGACCTCTGAACAAATAAGAAACCATAATCATGTTTGCTTAAAAGTTCACCAGTTATCAAAGTGTATTTACTCACAGAAAAATGGTAATATAATTTCATAAAGAAATATAAAAAAACACACTATTCTCCATTACCCTGTACATGTATAGTACCTTGATTTTAGCCTCCATGTTGAATTCCCTCATATAATATAAAACTAGCACTCAAAGTTACTGGTAATTTGTACTGTATAATAATTTATAAAGCACTTTCAAAAAAAAAAAAAAATAGAACCAAACTGTACAAATCTTCATATAAAAGCATACTTGACAAAGAGTACAATAACTATTTTCAATGTACTGTCCTATCACAGATAGAAGTAAAACTAAAATAATTGGAAAAAATAGATGTTATGTGTACGTATTTGTATCTGTATAAAAAATTATTTTGGAGGATAATGTATTAAAATATAAGTGACAGTAAAATGGCAGGAATAACTTCAATGGTAGTACATACATACTATGAAGTATGTAAAAACCCCTTTTCTTGACAAAAACTCATTTAGGACAAAGTTCACTTTCCTTCAAATATGACAAATTTTTAATCAATTTGTATTTTTCATAGCTAACAAACCTGAGGTCTTAATAATAGGATAAATCTTTAGCGCCAGCTGGAAACCGGTTAAATTGATAAATATTTAGACTTTATACTCACTGGTACTGTATTAAACACCATCAATTAAAAAAAACTAGATTCAAACATTAATTATGTAATAAAAGGAACAAATGTTTCGCACTCTTTGAAATAAATCAAACTTCAATTATATTACATAACTATCTTGGCTTCTGAAGATAAAATGCAATGACTGAAAAGGCCATAACCAAAGTCACAAAAACTAGGTTATTAAGAAAATATTTTATCAAAGCAATCTTGGAAGTTTATAGAAACTACTATTTTATAAGATAATATTGGTTTAATATGATTCAATTTTAACAAGATTAAATCATGAGAAGGCCAAAATTTTATCTAAATCTTAACTGAAAGTATATGTTTTAGTTCCCTCACTAATACTACCAAAATATTATCAATTGCTAATTTTTCTTCCGTTCTACTCTGATTTTATATTTACACCTCTTCTTTCCAAGTAAAAATTCTTAAATATATCAAAATCTAGTTTGGCTACTAAGCTACCATAACTAACTATGTATACAGAATTCTTAAGAAATGGTTTAAATTTCCAGTCTTTTCCTTTTACTTTTCTAAGTAAGTTATATGAAAGTAAAATTTAAAAAGAGGAATCCAAAGCAGAGAGGGTTTCAAGGCAACGAGCTGCATAAAAAGACTAAGAATCAACTTACATAGTACAAGAAATACAATCAATATGCAACCCTCTTCAACAGTACTTTCCTAATTCTACTGCATGGCAATAATCAAGCAGCTGATGTACGTACTTCCCAAATATGAAGAGACGACAATAATTTCTAGTTTACAAAGAAACTTAAAATTCATGTAAACTTTACAAAACTTAAAAAGAAAGGTTACTCCTGAATAGCACACACCATTATAACAAAACATAAAAAAAATAATAAAACACAATGCTACCGAGAAAGTATCAAACTAGAAAACACTGGCAATCAGAAAAATCTAATACATTCACTATGCATTCCAGTGCCCACGGCGGGGAGGGGAAATTATACAGAATAGTAAAACCTACTTGACCCTTTATGCCTAAAGTTTTCAAAAATTTCGTCTTAGCATATTACCTCAGGTCACGAACCATTGCTGAAGTTTTCAATGTTCAATGCACATGTCTGCTTATCCTACCCTACATCAAAATGAACTTGCATCTGTGTCATAGATGATTATACTACAAGTAACCTATAACAGAGATAAAATAAGAAAAACAAACAGACCCACCTCCTTCATCTTCAGATTCGCTCATGAATGTTTCGTGCATTGTCTCCGGCACCACCACCTTGTATTTCTCCTCAGTGACCGTAGTTGTAGTTGTAGTAATGGTGGTTTCTGTCACTATCTTCAAGGTTTCTACAACAGATATGTAACCAAGTCGTTGTGCAATACTGAGAGCCGTTTTTCCATCCTGCGATAAACATCAAAATCTTGTAAATAACTAATTCATTTGAAAATAAATATGTAACTGCCCAGTATACTATAGCAATGAAAAATATACAACCTAGTTAAAACAATTTATAAGGTGAACTAAAATCAACACTTCTAGTCTTTACAGTACTATTGGCATCATTACCTTTCTTATATTTACATCCTTACACTCAAGATAAGGAAGCAACCAAAATGTATTAGTAATAATCATTTAGAATATCAGTTCTGTATACAGTGGAACCCCTGGATTCGCGTGCAGTGGAAACCTTCCAGACCCCCTATGAATAGCTAGAATCCATGAATACTTAGAACCCTATAAAAATGCTACTAAGTGCCTATTTTGTTAGTTCAAACTCAAGAAAAACACACTAACAATGCTTATACCTGTTTTTTTTAACAGTTTTATTGCCAAAAGTGCATTTAATCATGAAATTTATATGAAAATACAGTAATATGTGGATATTTCTCTGAGAAAAATCAAGCAAATAGTACATGAATTTCCCACGAATAATGGGTAAGTATGGTCCATAGAGAAATCCGCGAACACAAGAGTCTGCGAATCTTGAGAACGCGAATATGGGGTGTCCACTGTATGTCTCAAAATTTATTCTCATTATGATGGCTACAAGGAAACTGAACAAAAACAGCAAAATCATCTGCAAAAAGGAAAAGTATTTTTAATTGTCACCAACGAGTTCATACAATGAGCTAATGGGATATTAGCATAAAAAAAGGATGAACACTTTAATACTCCAAGAAACATTCAAACTATAACAAAAAATAAAGAATAAAACATATGCACAGGCAGTCCCCGGTTATCGGTGTGGGTTCCCTTCCCGGGGGTGTGCCAATAAGCGAAAACCACCATTAACCGAAACTCAGTGATTTATGGTGCACCATAAGCATCCTTATGGTGCCTTGGTGCTTATGGCATGCCACAAGAACCCTGATGGTGCCGATAACCTGAACTCACCCCGTTATGGCACCATAAATTGCTAAGTGCCATAAAACCAGATCACCGATAACTGAGCCCGCCAATAACCGAGGACTGCCTGTGCTGATATTTAATCATTGCCAAGTTCTCATTTACTGCTTTTTACTGAAAAATAACCTCAAACAAAACTCTAATTCATGTGTAAATTAGGTTTAAGGGTGTTAATTAGGTTTAGGTTTTCTTCTGTCTTTCTTTTTGACTGCCCTGTCATTGTGTGTGAGTAGTTCTCTTCCTCTGTGTGATAGTTGTAAATGTCTTTCCTGTAACTGAACTTTTTGGTAATCTTGGTTTTGAGTACTATTTGTAATAAATATTCAGTTTCAAGTTCAGAGAATTTTTACCCTTTTTGAGTAATTCTCATGTTCCATGACAGATCAGGCAGAGCAAGAGGGAAGGCGTGCACTGCTAGGTTGTCCCAAGAATGCTGAAGGGCATATTCTGCCACAATGAACATTAGACCTCTAGCTTTCTGTTGAAGCATGTAGCAAAGAGGTCTATTATGGGTCTTCCCCATAGATGGAATAGTCTGACCACTATGTTCTGACGCAGAGACCACTCCGTACCTAGAACTTGACTCCGGCAACTTATCTTGTTGGCCACCACATTCTTATTGCCTGGAGTGTACCTGGCCATGAGTTCCACCGAGGTGTTGATCACCCACTGGTATAATTTGACTGTCAATGAGTAAAGTTGGTGAGACACCAGGCCTTCCAAGGAGGGAACCTTGGGTAGTTCCTAAGGAGGCCCCACACAGACTAGTAAATCTCATGCGCATTGCACTCAGAAACAAAGGAACAAGATGGCTTGCTCCTCCCTCCCTGAAGGGACCACATCTCCCCCTAAGAGAGAGGAGGCAGCATTAAACAAAATACCACCCTGAGTAACTTCCGATGCTTCCACAAATGAATCAATGGAAGAAAAGGAAGGAGACAAAGTATCAGTAGGTGAGGTGGCAGAATGAATAAGTCTAGAAGAAGGGGAAGCAGAATCCTTCCCAAGATGGACGCGTCAACTTACAACGATGTTCCTTCTGTTTGTAGAAGTTCTTCCAATGCACAACAGGCCAGGAGTGACACTCCAGGCATGGATTGGTTATATTACAAATTCTAGAATGACACTTACTGCAAGTTGTATGGGGGTCAGTCAAAGTGGAAGCTAAGAAGCGTGAGCACAGGAACCCTTGAAGGCCGGGACACATGCATTGACGCTCATGCGACTTCTCAGATCCAATGAAAGAATACAGAATGAACCACAAAACACACACAGACACCCAAAAACACAAGAAAGCAGAACAGGAATGACAGGCTTAGCGAAAAAACTGGCTTAGGAGGAGGAGAGCGAAAGCGAACATCCACTCTCCAAAGTGGTAGTAGAAATACTAAATGTATCATGGAGTTCAAGCGTGGTTGCTGACCAGCTTCCACCTCATCTACGCTTTACATGCCAGATACCACACATTCCTTGCATATACAATTTTTTATTGTTTTTAACAGGTTTCCAGCTGGCACCAGAAGATTTATCCAGTTGCTAAGACCAAAGGTTTGTTCTGCATACGAACAATTTCCTCTTAAATGCTGCCATGACCTTCTGCAGATGCACCCCACAAGCAGAATGACTTGCTGCAGGTGGATACTGTGATTTCCTAAAATGCTTCTGCAACCCCTTAACACGGGGGAGAGAGAGGGAGAGAGAGAGAGAGAGACATTGTAGGGAGTCTACCTTTCGTAAGCCAAAACAATGATTACATACTGTCTTCTTTCAGAAATTACCTTCTTGGGATTAAAAATAAAAGGAACTCCTGGAAAAAGTAGCTGGATCCTCCAATACGAAAAAGTTCTGGCCATTAACTATCTGGAGGGAGTTGAATGTCTATCGTGGTCACTGTCTAGAGAGAGACATCCTTCTGGCTTAGGTGAAGTCTAAGGAAATGGTTCCCTCTAAGGCAAAAAATTGATGGATCCTAACACTCATTCCTGCCCATTTGCCAAGACCTGTTACCTCTTAGATTAACTCCTCCTACAGTGTTGCTTTTCTCAGCAAAAAAAGTAAATAAAGAGCACCAGTGTCAGGACCGTGGCCATACATCCAAGTTTTACATCCATGGTGTTGAATAAGGTACAGGCAACCCCCAGTTATTGGCGGCCTTGATTATCAACGATCTGGTTTTGTGGGGCCGAAATATGCCAATTTCCGGTTATCAGCACCAATACATAATACTAGGTTATATGCACCAATACATACCTGAGGTGCCATTAACTGGGTATTAGCGCCAAAATCCAGTTATCGGTGCCAAAAAGTGCCAGAAATCACTGATTTTTGCTTATCATTAAGCGGTCACAAATGGAATGGAACTCCTTCCATGAAGGAGGCATAATCTGTAAGATAATGCCTCCAGTTTGTCTTATTCCATATGCTTTACCAAGACCTTACAGTTCCTGGTCTTTAAAATCATCCCTATAGGCATGATCAAGTGTCTTCATAGTAGTTACCAGGAGAATACTGTACTGCAATTCCTAACTGGAGTTTGCAGGAATAGCACTAGTTTTTTTATTTGATGAGCATCTTCTCTCAATTCTTTTCAATGAATCCCTGAAGGTCACTGAAGAGAAGACCTCACTAAATGACCATGACAGAGAAATGACTCAAGACAACCTACTGTCAGCTAACTCCTCCCAATCCCTAAAGTAAACAAGGGTCAAACCACTATACCTTAAAGTCTCTTGGTCTGGTTTGTTTCTAACACGGGTGTCTGTGATGCAACTCCAGAGTCAAGGATAGCTGTCTACTCTAGGTCATATCCTGGCTGTCCAACAAAGGGCAGTCAAAATCTCACACTCCAGTCAACAATCGTTTCAACTGGTCAGGGCAGGTGCCCAACCTGTACTGGTTGTTGTTGTCCTTGGCTGGGTTATTGAGGAGACATTTATCTATCTGTCTGTATCTGCTGTCTATACTGTGGCCCATAGCTGCAATCTCAGCACTGCTACTTCTACTGCAGAGTGGCATGGCAGTTCTGTCCCTCTTGTAGGTAGTCCAGCAGTTACAATCACAATTCCTGCTGCAGTCAATATCCCACTGCAGTAATGGTCCAGGGTGGAGAAAGAAAAAGAAGTTTTAGAAAAAGTTGTAGAGAGGGGGGAGGGCAATATGCAGAGAGTCATGGTCACAATAGCTGTTAGTACTGCAGCTAGCACTTCTCACACTGGAAGAGACATCTTCCAAAGACACAGTTGCAAGTGAGGCATTTCTCTCTCAAAGCCCCATAAGTGGCTGGCTGTGAGCTTCTGATTGGAGCATGACTAAGGTTCTACTGTACAGGTAGTTCCCGGTTATCGGCGGGGGTTCCGTTCCCGGGAGCGTACCGATAAGCGAAAAACGCCATTAACCGAAAATAACAAATTCTTGGTAATTTGTATTTTTCCTAGCTATACGTTCTTACCTCAAACTACTTTAATAGGAGAATCCTGGATGTCAATCTGGTACTGACCAGAAAAATCTGGTTACCCCTTCCACACCTACCCAGGTATATGCCCCGAGGGTCAAGGCTACGCGACCCACGACCTCCGACCTCAGTGCTTTCCACTCCACTTGGTTCCTCCCCTAAGGTACTTGGGGACTGTAGGGAGGGCCTGAAACCTAAGTAATTCGAGTTAAATATAGCTAGGAAAAATACAAATTACCGAGAATTTGTGATTTGTTCCGACGCCGTATACTTACCTCAAACTAATTTAATAGGAGACTTATCCTTTAGGAGGAGAGAGTAGCTTAGGGGAGAACTGATTAGCATTGACAAGTGCCTGAAATTCCCCAAATCCATCCCCTTCAGTAGGAAGACCTGGGTCTGGGCGGCCCTGACTCCCTTCACGGCTGCTACCGAGAGGCCTTTCTCCAGTCTCAGGTGTACCAGGAAGTCTGCTATGTGGGGTATCTTGGCCTACAGAGGCTTGAGACCCCTCTCTCTGCACCAGACCCTGAACGCCGACCATTTCGCCTGGTAAACGGCCGCGGATGAATTCCTCAGGTACCCCAACATCTATGAGGACACTCTCCAAGAGTAGCCCTCCTTATTCAACAACCGCTTGATAGTCTCCACCCGTGAGGGGATAGGTCCGGGAGACCTTCATGGAACCTTTCAAAGTGGGGCTGCTTTAGAAGGTCCGGCCTGAGGGGCAACCTCCAGGGACCCTGCACCATTAGGGCCTGGAGATCAGAGAGCCAGTCTCTGTCTGGCCACATGGGGGCCACCAACGTCATTTGAGCACCTCTTGACCTTCTCAGTTGGTTTAGAACTTGTCCTATCACCCCGAAGGGCGGGAATGTGTACGCGTCTAGCCCGTCCCAGGGGTGCTGGAATGCATCCTCCCAGGCCACTGCTGGGTCGGGCACCGGGGAGCAGAATAACAGGAGCTTTGTGTTTAGCCTCATCGCAAACGGGTCCAGGGAGGGGGAGTCCCACATCCCAATTAGTTCCGCTGCTACCTCGGGGCGTTGGGACCATTCTGACCCTATCACCTATCCATGCCTGCTTAGCCTGTCCGCGATCACGTTCCTCTTTCCTGGAATGAACCTTGCCATCAGGGTCATGCCTATGCTTGCAGCACACTCCAGGATCGACTCCATGAGATCGCACAGGTAATGGGACTTCAGGCTGCCCTGCTTCCTGAAGTAGGCCACCACCGTGGCGTTATCGCACATCAGAGCTACCACCCAGTTCCTGATTCTGTGCTCAACCCCCTGCAGGGCCCTCTGGATATCAAGCAACTCCAGACAGTTGATGTGGAGCTACCTCTCCTGCTCCAACCAGACCCCTTCCCTCATTTCGGACTGTAGGTGGGCACCCCATCCCTCCTTCGATGCATTCTTGAACAGGAGCATCTCCGGAGGTAGGTTTGAGAGGGGAACCCCTGGAGGGTGTTTGACTGGTCCAACCACCACTGGAGGGCCTCCCTGGTGTCCTACGAGGGGAAGATGAGCTTCCAAAGAGGATCTTCCTTTGGGGATCAGCCTTCCTTCAGGTTCCACTGGACAGGCCTCAACTTCAGCCTGCCTTGGGGGACCTGCTTCTCCAGGGAGACCAGATGGCCCAAGAGTCTCTGCCACTCCCTTGGTGGGAAGGGGGGAATCCTGCAAGAAGGGATGAGCTATCCTCTGCAGGTTGGCCAGTCTGTCCTCCAAGGAGAAGGCCCTGGCCACTCTCGTCTAGATGCATCCCCAGGCCAGGTACACCATCTTGGTGGATGGGACCAGATGTGACTTCTCCCAGTTCAGGACTATGCCTAGCTTTGACCAGAAGGCCAGGGGCTTGTTCCTCTGCTTCTCTAAGTCCTCCCTTGAGGAGGAAAGCAACAACCAATCGTCCAGGTACCACAAGAGACGGATCCCCCTCCTGCAAGCCCAGGAGGACACAAGGAAGAACACTCTGGTGAACACCTGCGGTGCTGTGGACAGACCAAAGAAGAGGGTCCTCCCATCTAATGTGTAACTACCTCCTGCTGGAAGGGTGTACCGGGATCTGGAAGTACACGTCCTTTAGGTTCAGGGACAACATGAAGTCCCCTTCCCACAGGACTGCCAGGACCATCCTTGGGGTCTCCATTTTGAAGGGGGTCTTGCGGATGAATGTGTTCAAGATCAATAGGTCTATGACTGGCCTCCACCTCCCTGAGAACTTCTCCACCAGGAAGAGGCGACTGAAGAACCCGGGAGATGTGTCCTCCACCTGTTGGAGGGCTCCCTTATCCAGCTAAGACCAGACTTCCAACCGAAAAGCTTCCCCCACACTGTCCAAGGGTCGACTCCGAGATACTCCCAGTTCCGACAATGATTTGAGAGGCAACCCCCCACCTGTGGCGAGAGAGGAAAGGGGTCTTGCGTCCTACTTCCTCCTGAGGAAGCAGCTGTTTTGGCCCCTACAGGAGGTGGTAGGTCTGGGTCTGAAGGAGGCTGAGGGGGCCCTGGAGGGGGGCTGAGTCCTCTGTCTCCCCAACCTCCGGAAAGTGGTGCCTGTTCTGAGGTCTTGGCCGGGGGACTTCCTGAGCCCTATGCTGGATAGGGTTCCTGAAGGATAGAGTCCTGGCTCACCTTCCTTCACCGTTCCAGGGACTCCTCCACATCCTGTTTAGGGAAGAGAGACTCTCCCATCAATGGGGAGATCCTCAGGGCCCTGGCCTCTCTGTCGGGGGACTCCTGGGTAACTTGGCCAGGACTGTGTCCCTCCTCCAGAGTACCCAGTTGGTCCAATGTGTAATGGACTGGGTAGTGAGGAAGCTGATCGACCTCCCTCTACAGGACCAACTCCTTAAATTGCGCCATCTCATCCCTCAAGTTGTGCTCTATGGCTAACCTGGCCACCGCCCCGGACCAGAGGTCGAGCCAGGAGGCCACGTGGACCGTAGCCCAAGCTGTAACCTCCATCGCCATGGCCTCCAGCTGGGAGAAGGAGACTGGACCCGCCAGAAGCGTCTCCTCTGACAGGCCTGGTGCGAGGGAGGAAAGGGCCTCTTCCACAGACTTGGGGCCAGCTGAGAAGCCCTCTGGAGCATAGTCTCTCCTCTGCCTGGCCTTGGCTGCTGGCTGGAGCTTGAGATACCCGTGGGACCTCGAGGAGTTCCTGGGGCCTGCAACCACTAGTCCACACATGCTAGAGTCTGGGACGTGTTCCCCGCTGGGGGAAGGCTCAGAGGGGGCTTGATTTCCTTAGGACTGCCCAGGGGGAAGTCTGTAGCTATGGACCTCCTGGCGTTTGGAGGTGGGGCAGGCTCCACCAGATGATTCTTGGCCCTAATCAGGGCCAGGACCCTCCTAAAGGTGGACCCCTTGTCTGCGGCGCCCTGCCCTTCCAAGGCACTCTGGGGGCCTGAGCGGGCGAGGGGGGATGAAGTCGGTGAAGCGGGGTGTCTCTGACCGGGGGCTGCCAGAGGGGATGGGAGCTCCTCTAGACAAGGAGCCTCAGACCAAAGTAGTGGGGTCATCATGGGACACCCACTGATCCGGGCTTGGCCCCCGACCCCAACTGGAGAGGCCAAACGGCTCCACCTCCTCCGCTGGGCGGCAGGAGGGGGAAGGAATGTCAATCAACGAAGCCTGTCCGGCACAAGCGGTCGCCAAGGGGTGTGCTGGTACCAGGGCAGGAACCACTGAGCCCGCAGGGGGAGCAGCTGGCAGTGTAGGGCTGTCATGGGTGCCACAAGTTTGGGGGCCCTCCGCAGGGACCGACAGGACGGGGAGAGGTGACAACCGTGGCGGCATGATCCGTCCCGACGGCTGCTGCTCCTACTCCGACCACTGCATTCCCGGCTATGATTGGGAGAGCGGGAGTAGCGGCCTGGGGAGGAATGCACTAGACTCCTTCCTGCGCGGCGGCCCCACTTCGCTCTCCGCCTCCTCTTACAGGATGACCTATCAGAGTCGGTGGACTCCGTGGAGGAGTAATCCTCGGAAGGGGGGGGGAGTCTCCTCTTGTTCTTCCTGCCCTTGCTCTGGTGGTGGTGGTGGTGGTGGTGGTGGGGGGGTGTTTGAAGCAAGGCCTGGTCTGGGGCAATGGCCGCCAGGGGAGCTTCACCTTGGGGGAGCATCCTGGCCCTTGGGTCTGACCTCCCGGGGAAGAGTGGGGGCATCTCCCAGTCTTGAAAGTCATCCTCCCAGAGAGGAGATCTAAAAGGGGTCTGGGGGTACCAGACTGGGACAGGAACTCCGATGACCCTGTCAGCTCTCCCTGGCTCCTGTGGCAGGCCAACCCCTCAGGGGAGGTGAAAAGGAACGTGGACAAGGTGGAAGATAAACTGATGACTGCCCTGGCGCAGAGTGAGCAGTGCTCCCCGGAGTGGGGAGAGTCGTGCTCCCTGGTGTGGGGTGAGCCACGCACACCGAGAAGAGCCGACACAAACACCTCGGCCGACAGAGCGGCCCGAAGGTTGAAGCAGGACCACACTTCTCGCAGGAAGCCACTGTCCCCGGGTGGCACAACCTGTATAGGAGACACGGACTCATCGGGCTCTGCAATGGGCAGAGGCCCGGCAACGAACTCACCTAGGTCCCCTTGCTGGGAGGGAACAGGGGAAGAATTTGGAAGAGAAACTGGTGATGGGGCAGGTCTAGTCGATAAGGGCTCCTCCCAGCGAGACTTCTTCACTGGTGACCTGCCCTTCTTCTTCTTCCTCTTGGTTGAGGCCAATGTCCACTGGAAGGGAGGCCAGGAAACACACTCTGGACATGTGGACTCTGGTGAGCAGGGGCCGCCACGACATGAGTTACACAAAGAGTGGGGGTCGATCCTAATAGACAACAAGAAAGCCTCACGACTTGCCCTCCGAAGGGCCTGGACAGCCTTGCTGAGAAGTGTCGGACCCCATGAGAGAAGGCACACACACACACACGGGGGAGAGAAGACTCTCACACACAAGGGAAACACAAAGGGAATCAGCAACAAGAAAAGCACTGAGGTCGGAGGTCGTGGGTCACGTAGCCTTGACCCTCGGGGCATGTACCTGGCTAGGTGTGGAAGGGGTAACCGGATTTTTCTGGTCGATACCAGATTGACATCCAAGATTCTCCTATTAAAGTAGTTCGAGGTAAGTCTACGGTGTCGGAACAATCAGTGATTTATGAGGCTTATCAGCGCCATAAGCACCGGTGTCGATAACTGGAACTCATCCTGCTAAGGCACCATAAATCGCTGATTTTATGGCGCTAGACAAGCCCCATAAAACCGGATCGTTGATAACCGAGTTCGCCAATAACTGGGGACTTGCCTCTATATAGCTATGCACTGACAACTGATATATTCTTATGCTTAAGCTGCACTGAAGGCGACCATGCAATGATATGCATTGATTATACGCCTAAAATGTTGATGCTCTTTCAGACAGGAAAATTCAATCTTCTCAGTAACAGGAACATTACCAGATCAAGCTGAACAATAGATGAGTAAACATAGTGACTTTGAAGGGCTATTCTGTTCTGGCCAGAACTGGCTGATCAATGGCTACATCACCTGAATATGGTTAGGGAAGGAAGATTCAGCAGTTGCGGGACACGAGAGCTAAGAAGACTTGGAAGCAGATGATGAGAACAAGTTCGCAAGAGCATTCTTGGCTAGCCCCATTTTATACATCATCCTCTTAAAGATAGTGTCATTACAGGCCTTAAAGGTGAGGTTAGGTGCTATATGAGATGCAGGTTCTCAACTAAGATTGGCATGAAAGCATGGCAGGGTTTCCCTGGCCACCCTTTCCAAGTCCACTGAGGCATAACACAAAACTTAGGAAATAATTCCAATTAGCTAAATGTAGTCAGGATAATACTATATACATATCAATACTACACTGAGACAGATACAGGCCGAGAATAAAGATATGACCACATTATCACAAAATCCAGTGAACAAAGCAAACCTAGCAAACAATTATAGTAACCAAATGCTACCTTACCTTGTGAAAACAATACATTCAAGAAGCCAAATGATAGGAAGGTGAAGCACAGAAAAATGGAGCAAGGTACACAACAAAAAACAATAAGGAGGTAAAGACAATGCAGCTGACTTACCAGCTAAACATATAAAACCATAAGTTAGCTAACATAAATGCAAACATTACAATATAAAATCAAAACAGAAAAGGACCTAAAAATTCTTAAATTATTGCAGACAGATGCAGAGAATCACTGTTTTAAGAAAAATAAAGGCATTATTACTTTAAATCACAGTTTCTAACTGCAAGGTTGGAGATCTATACGACAAAAGACTGTAGTGTCTGGGATTATTGAAAGGTCAAGAACATGGGCATATATGATTAATGAGGTTGTGATTAAACAAATGGAGTATTAAAGTATACCCCTATTTAGAGCTAGCTACCCAGGAACTTTATTGTCTGGAAAAAAATTTGCTGAAAGTGGAAAATGGTACTTTTCCATAATAACAGTAATTAATGCTTTAGACCACTACCATG
The DNA here is from genome assembly GCF_015104395.2 of Macrobrachium nipponense. NCBI lineage: Eukaryota > Metazoa > Arthropoda > Malacostraca > Decapoda > Palaemonidae > Macrobrachium > Macrobrachium nipponense. The sequence goes on from NC_087215.1 coordinate 39,387,357, forward strand.
AATATGACTAGCTTTCAAAGTTACCATAAAGAAGAAGAAGAAGGAGAGGAAGAAAAAGCACTTTAAATTCTAAAAAGAAGTAAATGCCACAGAAGCTAAATTAAAAATACTATGTATATTTTCATACTCAAAACAAAATAATTATGAAAACTTTCCCACCAGAAAGAATGACAAACATAACACAAAAAAATAAAACAGTGACCTCTGGCATTGGGAAAAAATAAAGGGCTTTGTGAAAGCTTTACACAATTACTAGAATTACTCTCTCTACTTACATTAGTCTCAGCATTAGGCTCAGCTTTATTTTCTAGCAACAAGTTGACAATCTGTGTGTGTCCTTGCTGAGCTGCCTGGTGAAGTGGTGTGTACCTGAGAAAGTAGAAAAATTTGCATTTAAGAACATTTCAAATTGGTTTATTTCTTAAATAATCCTTTTCATGCCGAGTTCCTAATTAAAACTCATGCTTTTATAAATGCATCTTTTACAGACTTTAAAGTTATAACTGTACTGCTATTACAAAAACATTCCTAGTCTACTTTCAATAATTTTCCTTGAATTTAATGCAGTTACCTTTAACCATATACTATAATCATATACCAATAAGAATCTTCTGATTAAACACTATTACTATAAAATAATCCCTTTATAAAAAAACTTTATAAGCAAATTTCTCTTGATAAGCTTCTATTACAAAAGACTGTCATCTTCTGGGGGACACAAATGGATGATATTTTGAGTGAAAAAATTAAGAAACCCAAAATTACTACAACAATACTAATTTTATGAGTAGTATCTCCCTCCCTCCCCTAAACCTAGAAAAACTATAAACCCCTACCTTATGTGCCTTTTACTTAACATATCTAAATAGCAGATATTCCAAAATTCTATTGCATTTTCCTTTACTAACCACCTTGCGTTAATCCACTTAATGTTGAACCTTTTCTACAGATACCAATAAGAGAACACTCACATTCCATTTATAATAAGAAAATATGACCCATTAAGTGAATTTTTCAATTTACTTTCAGTTAAATAATTACAGGTAAGAGGAGGGGGAGGTTGGTAGGAGACATGAAAAAACTTCTGGGTATGTGGATGGAATATCAGAAACAAAGATGCGTGCCACTTAGCTTCATTCTCATTCAGGAAAAGGCTAAAAGCCTTTTCAATGACAAAAGCACTGAAAATGGAACATTTGCCTAAAGTCATGGGTAGTTTCATTGCTTCAAAAAAACCTTAACTTGCATTATGTATCTGTTACCGTTGAGTCAGCAAGCTCCGACAAAGCAGCAGCCGTTCTCAGTGGGGTGCTGTTAAGTAAAAACTGCCATTAACCGAAACTCAGTGATTGATGGCACCATTATGGCGCCTCTGTTAGGTATGTTATGATGCCATAACTCATTATTGGCACCTTTTGGCACGCCATAAGGAGCCTGGAACTTGGCCTGTTATGGCGTCATCAATAGCCAATTTTATGGCACTAAACAAGCGCCATAAAACCAGATCACCAATAACCGAGTCTGCCAATAATCTGGGACTGTCTGTAATCAAGGAAATAATTGATAAGGATGGTTAAATCCCTTAGCATATTTTTAATATTAATGAGACAGGCCTTATCTGGGAAAAAATGCCAGAAAAAACGTACATCAGACATGAAGAGAAGACGATGCCAGGATTAAGGCAGCGATGGATGGGCTAACTTTATTACTGGGTGGCCAAGCATCAGAAGACTGGTTGATGGCCTCACTGGTGAAGTGATAAGGTGCGACCCAGAGAGCATCAATGAAAACAAAGGAGCCCCGCAATGTGGTAGCACACGTGAGCCAATGTAGAGGAGTCCTGGGGGAGGCGGACCTGCTATGTTGTGTGTGTGTGTGTGTGTGTGTGTGTGTGTGTGTGTGTGTGTGTGTGTGTGTGTGTGTGTGTGTGTGTGCGTGCCTCCAAGAAATGCAACAGGCCATCCAAGGAGGGTGAGCCCCGTAGATCAAGCAATACCCAAACAGCTGCTATCTAGGATGACTTTGAACCTGAAACTAAGAAATTAGATGGCGTAGCCTCCTCTTTTTCAGGAAGAGCATTAGAACCCGAGGGAGAGGGGAACACATTAAACATAACATCATCCTGTCAGACTTCTGATACTTCCATCGACGAATCAATGGAAGAAAAGGAAGGTGACAGGGGTACACTTGGACTTGCCACAAGGATAGCATTAGCCAAGAGGGAACAGTCGAGTCATCAAGTCGAGGAGAAGAAAAATCCTCCCAAGAAGGCCAAATCAGAACTCTGCGTTGTTCCCTTTTCTTGTTTGGTACCTATGGCAGTCATATGAGGATGAGGATCAGTGATTGCAGGCGCCAGAAACCTGGAGCACGGGAATCTCTGAATGCCTGGGTACATGTGTTGACGAGGCCGTGAAGACTGGGAGGAATCCATTAGGAAAAAGGAACACACACACAACAAAATCACTGAAAAAGAAACGAAACACGGGCACAAATCAACTGGCTTGGAAGGAAAGCAAAAGTATAAGCGTCTACTCTCCAAGGCGGTTAAAGAAAAGACTAACGTGTCACAGTGTGTGGTGTGTGGCCTCTGACCAGCTCTCACCTTGTACGTACAGGAGTTGCCAGATCTCACAGATTCCTTGCTATACAATCTATGATTGTTTTTAACCGGTTTCCACCTGGCACGCTAAAGATTACCCTATTGTTAAGACCGAAGGTTTGTTCCATATTGAACAAATATCACAAAAAGTTCTCTACCCATAGTCTGGATGTCCAATAACAAAGCCTGGGTTACTCTTGCTGTATTTGACGACTGGTTTTTCCATCACTTTGTTCCCTGCGTCAAAATTCAAGATTCTCTTAATTTCGGATAATGCCCGTCACCCACTGCACTTAGATGATTTCCATCCGGATGTTAAAATTATTTATTTACCCCCAACACAATTCACCCATTCAGCCATGGATCAAGATATAATAGCCAATTTCAAGAATTATTAAACTTATTTATACAGGCAAGTATTGAAAGAGGTAAATGACCTAGGTCACAGTGACTAAGTGACTTCTGGAAGGGCTGCAGCATTTACAATTATATAAAAAGATGGTTAGATTTTCCAAATTTCATTTCTATCATTATTCCTATCACACAGCATTAATCAGCCATTCTGAAGTCCTCCACATGGGGATTCATATCTTTATTCCAGACCCTTTCACCAGCTGTCAGGCAAACAAAAGTTACAAACTTTTCAATTTAGTACTATTTTCTGGAACCAACCAAAATCACTTTAGAGTTGGTAATTTACAGCCTAGACTCCCTAGCAACTTTATATCCTCAAGTTTGGGTTCTTACATGATCAATTCAGTCACAGAACAACTCTTTCTGGATAGTGGCACCTAAATCCTCTCTTTTAAATAATTTTCCAGATGAAAATGGCTTTGAATCTGGTAAGGCTTGTAATATCATAGTGCAATAGCCTCATCAATGTCTCGAAGAACAATTTCATCTTGGGGAACACTGTAGTACAGACCATTACGTACTTCACAGGATACAGGTTAATATTTATTTAAAAGGATGAAATACTGAAACGAACCAGGATAAACACACAACATTCACAGTGACATCAGGGGTGGTTCTCATTGCCCAGGAATCAAAAGTGCTTTCTCCTACAAATCTAAGAAGATTCAAACTTGAATGCCCAGCAATAAGGGCTTTGCTGTTGCATTAGTTTGTAATGTATAAGGTAATTTTGTTTTTAGAAAGCTTAGGTTTCTAAGAGCCCTATTCAATGAATAATTTCATATATGTATTGTCTTTAGATCACTGGCATTTCTTCAGTACCAAGTATTGTTTTATAAATCATCTCACAACGTTACAGGATAATTATCATTCAGATCAAGTACAAAATTATGTAAATTTAACTCATATACAATGACAAATACTTCATCTACAGCTTCAGTCAAACAAAGGCTTAATTCACAGAAATAACAAGCATAATTAGTTCAAACTGGCTTACACCAGAAATGCTTGTGCTTCCTATTTTCTTACCACCACTAATTTTAAATATTATTCTAAATTTGGTTATACAAAATTGATTTAGTGACTAACAATGATATATTTAAAGAGTGAAAATTATGTAGTGTCCATAGAGTACTATAAAGTTTTACAACAATATGTCATTGCTTACCTATTATGAGGTCTGTATAAAGCCACAGGCTCAACTACTGAACCTTCTTTGTAGCCACTGTCAGGTGTTCCCATATTCCTCTCCAAAAAATCATATCTCGCACTACCAGGCACTACAGAACTTTCACGAGGAGATCCATATTTGCATATATTATACCCATACCTTTCAGACCTCCAGGGCAGCTTTGAATTTACACCTATGAAACTTTTATACTTCTCATTTAGTGGATAATTGTTTTGATATCCCTCAGGTGTCAAATGACATTTGAAATATCTTTTATGTCTCTCGTGATTTAGGGCTGTGCTTTCAGCACTTAGTTCTGGTGAATCAAAGTACTGTTCTTTTCTTTCATAGTTATCATATGGTACACAATTATCAGCATCATGGGAACTCCTAGAGAGAAAGTAATTGTTGGTGGCATACTTTCCATGTTCTGTATATGGCCAACAACTGACATCCCTTGAGATCCAGTCATACCCAGCATATGATATTACAGGACCCGTTCCAAGAGGAAAGGGAGGGAGTCGATGCATATGGAAATTTCAAGTTGTATAACTATTATATTTCACTCTGTAATGAAACTCATATACATATGAGATTCTACAACATAACCCAGTTGCAATTTAAATTACTAGCACTTTGGAAGAAAGACACTGTTAGGCACATACCACACTTTCAACAGTGATAACCAAAGCTTACATTTTTGTTTCCTGTCACTGAATCTTATCTTATCAGGCTTCCTTATCTGAAACCTTACGCACTTCATGGCTTATCTTTCTGGTATTACTCTCAATAAATATAGAGAGAAATAAAGACAACTGAACAGCACAAAAACTGAAAACAATCCAAACACAATAATTGTTTGATAGAAAATTTAAGATAAAAAGAACAAGAAAAAGGAGAGAGAGTGAAAAGTACTGCATAGTATTTTAAAATTCATTAACTCCTCAACCTTACAAATGATGGAAATTAATGTTTAATGTATTGATCTAACACATAACTTCCTACAAAAATAAAAGATTTAAAGCTATAGACTTTTATTAAAGTTTACTGTCATTCCTTACATAACTTAAAAAGTACCTAATTAAAAACATTATATGTATATACAGGAGATTCAAGAACACCAGGATGGAAATTCCTTATAAAAACTTACCCAAGCTGTGTCGTGGAGTCAACTTTGGCACCATGCTGCAGCAGAAAACGTACCATATTCATCTGTCCAAAATGACTTGCAACATGAAGTGGTGTATAGCCAGCTTTTGTCACTGGGTCAATCTGAGAATAGGTAAACATACTATTATTACCATAGTTGCTTTAAGTTCCATTGTTAATATACAAGGTTTAAACAGAACACTGAATTATCCTCACTAAAAATAATGACACTGCTAAACTCTGTGTAAAATTCTTGACATTTTAAACCAAAGAGAATCCTTGAGAAAAAAGTAAAGAATTAAAGAGAGCATCCTACTAATGCTACTTTTAATAAGTAAGGATATCAAATTAAAAAACCTAGTAGTCTTTCTTGTATCAAATCCTTTTCTTTCTAAAATCAACTAAGACTTTTCAAAAAAAAAAAAAATCCAAAACAACAACACAAGAATGGGTAAAATTACCTGGGCACCATGCTTTACAAGAATTGCAGCAACATTGACACGATCTTCTTGAGCACACAGGTGTAAAGGAGTTAGACCATTCTTGGCACATGCACCAGGAGAAGCATTGTGTTCGATGAGCAAAGTTGCCATATCTGTATGTCCCTCCTGCAAAACACATTAAGTATATGAAAAACCAAAACAAAGGCCAATACACGGCTTATACATATAGCAATAGTATCATGAAAGTATAAAGTAAAAAGAATCATTGCGTCCATTTGATATGTGGGACATATACTGAATAGTAGTACTTAATTTCATTTTTCATTGCCATTTTCTAAAGGAAAAATTTAAGATTTTTACTATTAAACAGTGGAACAAAATATGGGAATCTCTTTTAAAGTCCTAGATCAAATAATAATTCACACCCTCCACTTATGAACAATACAAATAACATTAACTACCATTTCAACTCATAATCAAATTACGTACTATAAATACATCTAAAAATATTTCTTTCTGTACATTTTCTTTGTTATACATCTATTTTATTACAAGATAATGTCCTAAAACTGAAAACTACTTTTTTCTTTTACCTGTGAACTTAGATGTAGAGGAGTAAAACCAGCCTTTGATTCTGCATTGGCACTTGCACCAAATTCAAGAAGAGTAGTAGCAATATCCATCTGGTTCTTACGAGCAGCAATATGTAGAGGAGTGTAACCATTCTTTGCTGTTGCATGTGGAGAGGCAGTTTTGTCCAATAACAATAATGCTACATTCTGAAATTTCAAGAAAATAAATGTAAGATTAGATTTTTTGGAAAAATCTTCATGTAAACCTAGCTGGGGGGTTAAATCATGAAAGAAAAAATGTGTAAAAATGATCAACCTACATTTTCATTGCCATTATATAATAACTTTTTCATGAGATATACTATTTGAATGTGATATGCCATATTTCCCAGCATCAAAGAATTTCTTGTTTTTCTCTCGGAATAAATAATGGAAATTTATCATGTGTCCTCAAGGCCAAAGGTTACAATTTAATATGTCTATCCTAACCTCAGACGAAGATTATCTTTGCCAGTCAGTAATGAGAAATACTGTATATGATTTCTGAGTAAAGTAAAAATTATAATTAGTTAAAATAGTAAATGGATAGAAGTATATAATAAAAATGCAAAAATATAGTTACAAAGATTCACTGGTAGACTACAGCGTAAGTTGTAGCTTAAATGTTGTATATCAATGTAACTGGTATTTCCAATCTCTTTATGCAATCCTTAATTTAGGGACCAGTATTAGCTGACATAAAGAAAACTGCAGCATGTTAAAATTATTTGTATGTAAATCTTACTTTAGCAAAAATATTGCAATCAACCATTCTCTATTCATGTTTGTGTGGTACCTTTACCAAACTTAATGATAACTTCAAAATATTTATAGGTTTTCAGAATAAAATATTGTTCCTATCTGCAATATGTACCTGTATTGTATGCAATTTGTACTGTGTTGTAAAATTTTAATTGTTATTCTATTTTAATTTTGTTCTCATTGGGTTGGCAGTAAAAAATAAGTGAAAGGAGAAAGGGGATAAAGACTTCATATGTAGAGAGAGATGAGAGAATGGAAGTAAATAAAAGTTGATAGGGATAGGGGTTAAAGTGTTTGAAGGCATTTTTAAAAACGTAGCTGTGCAATACTTTGTTACATACTTTGTATTTCAAATATTTCATATTGTGGTTTTTAGTTTTTCTTTGTGAATAAGAAATATTAAATGATAAAATCAATTAAATTAAAAAAACTAAATTATTCTTTAAAATAAATAGACTGAAAACATTACAATAATCAGCTTGCTGTATCCAAACTTCCAAAGTCACAATGCTTCTATGTATTGTGACAGTTGAATGCACGCTACAAATCAACCAAAACAAAACCTTCATCCTCTGAAAGTGATGCCTTAAAATTTTTCCTCTGAAAAATTTCAAGGCAAAAATTGGAGGGCATCTTTGAGGTTGGAGGATCTTTGATACCAGGAAATATGGTATTTGAATATTGTAACTGACCATTAAATGAGAGAATTGAACTTCAGCTCTTAAACAGGATTTGAACTTGAGTCTTAAGAGTTCTCAGGACAAAGTTTTGACTGTTCAGTTCTCTCATTTGTCAGTAACAATACATATACATATGCAGTGTCAAAATAAGAGATTAGATGAAACCCCACCTGGTGGTCATAATGAGCTGCAACATGAAGTGGAGTAACACCATTCTTTCCCTGGGCATCCACAGGTGCATCTTTCTGTAACAAGAGTCTTGCAACTTTCATGTTACCATACTTAGCAGCCAGATGTAATGGAGTGAAACCCTTCTTTGTTGTTGATGTAAGAGAAGCCCCATGTTCTAAGAGTACACTTGCAACTTCTTCTTGTCCTTCCTTTGCAGCAATATGCAAGGCTGTATAGTGATCCTTAGTTGTGGCATCCACTGCTGCACCATGTTGTAGTAAAAGAACTACAATATCACTGTTCCCCAAACGAGATGCAATATGGAGGGCTGTTTGCTGCTCCTGAAAATTTTGAAAATTGCAAATATGAACATGAAAATTTTGAATACTGTATATCCTATAACTAATACTCCTAAAGGAAATTTAAGCATCTTTTCTACAAAAATTTTTTTACTTTAAAGAGAGAATAGATCTTTCAACTTACTCTAGCTCTGGCATCCACTTGTGCACCATTCCTGAGCAAAATACGAATAATATCCGTCTGGTTTGCTCTTGCAGCAAGGTGGAGTGGAGTTTCTCCTCGGACAGTTGGAACATCAGCAGAGGCTCCATGCTGAATCAGGTATATGACAATATTCATGCAACCCATGAATGAGGCGACATGAAGGGGAGTCAAACCAGACTGTGGGATGAAAGAGGAAATATTAATGATATCCAATAGTTTTAAGGTACAGTAGTCCTTTCTAAAAATTACACAAAGTCAAATGTGGAAAAAATTTTGTAATAAATTTCAAATAAAAAATACAAGTCTCAAGTGAATGAATATCTAAAAAATTTTTCAGACTGTTTACAGCAGAGCACAATAACGGAATTACCTACTTCATTACCCCGACAATTATCATCTATTATACTAAAATAAGACAATGAAATGAACTACGTAGTATACTATATGTAAACATTCTCTTACCTCTGTGGTTGCCTCGATGCTAGCACCATGCTTGAGGAGTAACTCTACCACTTTGATTCTGTTCTTCTTACAAGCAATGTGCAATGGAGTAAAACCATTAAGAGCTCGAGAGTTCGGATCAGCTTTACGATCCAACAGCAGCTTTGCAACTCGAACATGACCGCAGTGAGCTGCATGGGGATAAAATAATCAATATTAATTCTCAAACTCTACAAATACTTTATGCAGTAAACATGGCCTCTGGCAATGAGAATTAAGGAGATTTTGAAAAGATGCTACAACAAAATGCTAAAATTCAGGATTAGAGTGCAGTGATTGGAAAATGCACTGAAGTCTCACAGACTGAGATGATACAGGCATGTAATGAGTACTTCCTATTACTTAGTTTTAAAAGACCAATGAGCCACATTTTTAGTGTGACAGCTATTCCCCAAAGGATTTGTTTTTAACAAATCAGACTAGTAGAAGATTTAGAAGTAGCAAGATACAACGAAAGAAGGCACAGGACTGGTTGGTGACCTGGAACTGATGGGAATTCAGACAGAAAGGTTAGAAGACAGAAAAGAGTAAAGATAACTCATTTCATGTCTAACCTCTTAAGAGAGGAATGCTGGCATAAACAGTATTAATAATGATGATTCTCAAATATAACATGGAGGAACAAAAGGTGTGTAAAAAGTGATCACAACATTTACACAGCTTACCTGCAACGTGAAGCGCAGTAAGGTAGTCAACAGTCACATCATCGACAGGAGCCTTATGGTACAGAAGGATGCGAGCAGCATCAACATGATCACCTTGTGAGGCCATGTGAAGAGGAGCTAACCCATTCTGAGTGACAGGATTGATAATTTAGTGTGAAAACATTACATGATACAAATTTTGCTAGTACGTAGTACTACATATAAATTTTAAATTATGCAATCTTTCAATCCCTAACAATTTTTAGTACATTATAAAAGTACAAAAAAGCAAAATTTTGTGAATTACCTAGGTAGAACAGCATATTAAACAAGCACATACCTTAGTTTTACTAGTGATTGGTGCACCCTTTTCTAACAACATATCAACAACAGTTTCATGACCTGATCTCGCAGCACAGTGAAGAGGTGTAAGGCCATCTCGTGTCTTGGCCTCATAGTTTGCCCCTTTGTCTATTAACAATGATACCATATTTCCTTTGCCCCATTTTGAAGCCACATGTAGAGGGGTAATTTGGTGCTGTAAAAATAAAATTATTACTTTTAGCACCAGCTACAAGAATATACCACACAAAGATAAATGTTAGTTCAGTACACTCTTCTGGCTACTTTAAAAATGAAAAATATGATGCAAACATTAGAATAATTTTCATTTTTTGGCACAATTACAATTGTATAAAATGCTAATCTCCAATGTTATCTCACTAGATAATGATGACTACTTGATGATGGAGATTCAATTAAATAATTTGTCATGAAATAAAAGGCAAAGGTATACATATTCATTATTTTCACAGGCTTTTCATAGAAAAATGTCCCATACTTAGACACTCACAGGAAAACTGCATACATACTACAAGATAAAATTGCAGGTGTCTAATCAATCAAACTTACAATAAGAACTACTATTACATGCACTTCAATTGTTAAAATAAAACAAAACAAACCTTAGCAATGTAGTTTACATCTGCTCCACGCTGAATGAGGAGATTAGCAATATTTTCATTACCATAATGAGCAGCAATGTGAAGTGGTGTGAAACCTGATTTGGATGTGACATCTGGATTGTGGTCTGTGTGAAGGAGGAGTGCTGCAGCTTTGGTATCATCTTTTTTAGCAGCAATGTGGAGGGCTGGAAGGCGCACCTTACCTCTGGTATCATTTTCAAGCAGAACTGCCACCACTTTATCATGTCCCTGCTGAAGGGCGACTGCCAGGGGAGTGAACCCATCCTGGAGCAAAGAGAAAATAAAGAAGTGAAGACAATCATCACTAGATAATAAAAAATGTAATAAAAAATTTAAAAAGTGTTTGGAAGACCTAACACTAATTAGCTACATTTCGGTAGTGATAATAATGTACCACAAATTTTTATTAATACTGACTCTCTCTCTTTTCATAAATCACAATTGATGAATCTTTTCATAGAAAAGGGATTTTGACGTAGGAAAAATCTATTTCTGGGCGAGGTGAAACAAGCAACACAGAATGCAGATTCTTTATGTATCATATAACTTGACAATTTAGCTTAATTTTGCTAAATGTTACAAATCTTACATAAAAATGTGACTTTCTCTGCCATTGCAAAAAAAAACCGGATCTTGTATCCTGTCTGTATCACTTGTAAAGTGAAGTCATACCACAATCATACAAGGAGAGTTATATAAAACTTTACGTGTGAACACTTCCACTGAATGAAAGCCTTAATATTTATTCAAAAGAAATCAACAGTAGTTATTCAGAGGTCTACCTTTCCAATTTACAAATGCCTTTCAAAATACTGAATTGTGGTATATTATGTTACTATAGTGGATTCACATTAACTGTACATCCGATGTCTAGGCCAGTCCCTTACGACGCTCCTGATTGGCTGTTGATAAGCCAATCACAGGGCTGGAAACTCTCAGTCTCTCGAGAGAGTTCACATAGGCTGGATGTATGTTCCAAATCTCCTGAAGGATACTTTTGAAAGATGTACCCCTTAGGAGAGGTGGAACGTACACCCCGCCTATGTGAACTCTCAAGAGAGACTGAGAGCTTCCAGCCCTGTGATTGATTGGCTTATCAACAGCCAATCAGGAGTGTCATAAGGGCTGGCCTAAACATCGGATGCATGGTTGATGTGAATCTACTATAGTATACATAATAGATAATTTGATAATTTCAATCCTACAATTTACAAAGACCACGATGAAAAAATTAACAATCCAATCATGGATTGATTAGTACTTTTAAAACAGGGGAACAATATATAACATGTGGCCTTACCTCAGTAGCTAGACTTTGATTTGCGTTATTTGCCAAAAGGAATCGCACAACATTATCATGATTTTCTTGTGCTGCCATATACAATGGAGTGAAGCCATTCTGTGACTGAATGTTCACGAGTGCCTGATGCTGCACCAACACTTTGACTATCTCCTCCTGTCCAGCTGTTGAAAGAAAATAAAGACTCCAATAGAGCAACTGTCTTGAGTTTCATGGCTGTAAAAGAGTACATAATCATAAGAAACTCCTTACTACGTATACACATGGAGTGCACTACTGACACTATAAGTATATCAAGTGATAAATGGTAGTTTTCGTGACTGAGGGATATACTACTTGGCTACCCAGTCACTTGCTATCATTTTAAATGAAGGCACATATACGCGCCAGAAAATGTTGATAAAGGCTTCTCTAAAAGGGCATTTGTACACATCCATCAAAGATAGGCAGAAATCCTTCCTACTTATAAATAAACTTGTTGCGCAGCCTGGCTCTTGTTACAATAGCCGCACAATCAATCAAGTACCAAAACGCATCATGAGATAGGGGTAAAAAAGATTTAAGTAACTTGCATTTATCTCCATTCTTTACAGAACCTGACCAATGAAACAACTTACGCACATATTAAATGGAATCTTCTATTACTTTTTCATAAATATATTTTTCTTATGTCTAGTACATAAAACAAGAATTTTTATTGTAAATGAAATAATGTGAATACTGTCATTAACATAAATGTCCGCAATGAACTGCATATAAATAAAAAAACATTACAGTAATACCTTGACATATGAGCGCTCAACATACGAGTATTCCGAGTTACGAGCCAGCCTCCGAGCAAAAGTTTGCATTGAGATACGAGCACGCTTACAGATACTAACACTAGATGGCCGAGCACTTGGGAGCGCTCTAAGCCCTGATTCACTCGTTCAGGTCACATGGTATTCGACTTCCATACACATCTCCCGAGGATCTTCCTTGTTGTGTTTGTGTTATGTACATGATTTTCACTGTATTTGTGAACATTCTTTGTAATAAGTGATGGGTCCTAAGAAAGCGAGTTGTAAGGTTGGCAGTGAGAAGAAAAAACGCATGATGACGATGGAGATTAAGCATGAAATTATCAAGAAACATGAGCGTGGTGTCCGCATGAGTGAGTTGGCACGTAATTACGAGCGGAGTACACACCGCTGTTAGCCGCTATCGTCTGTCTCGAAGGTAAGAACTCATAATAAAACCACATTTTATTTCATAACATAGTAATAATTTATTATATCACTTTGATTTGGGTGCTTTTAGAGGGCTGGAACAGATTAAATTTTTGTCAGTTATTTTATGTGGGAAAAATTTAATTGAGATACGAGCAAATTGACTTAGGAGCTTGGTCCAGGAACAAATTATACTCGTATCTCAAGGTATTACTATGATCTAAAATTCTTTTTAACATTTCGAATGACTGCTGATTAAGACCAATTCTCTAAAGACGAAAAATACAAACCTAATCCTTTAATTAATTTGACATATAATTGAAGACACTTAAAATGGACAAAACATTGACTCGCATTCCTTGTATGTATACAGAAAACATGACCTTATCCTTATTGTTAATACTCGAAATAGAGAAACATTCAATTTGAAGTACTACTATCGAGTATTAACTCACAATTCTTAGTCAAGTGTTACACATGAAGCAACATTCCTTGAACCATGAATTCAATAAAGTTGCATAATTATACATTACTCACTGCAACTAATCATAAATGCATTCAAAGAAGTAATCTAAGTTACAGCCAAGCAAAATCACATGCCTAGTGCCAAACCTAATCAGGCACAATGACAGATAAAAGGAAGATATTACAAACAGACTGCGTAAAAGGTATCAGTCAATCTTACACACGATAAGATAGAGGATTTGGGGATCATGACGTAATATCCTCCAAAGATAAAAGTGAATATGGCTGCACAGAAAAAAAAAATCCCAGAAAGGATAACAGTACGTAACCAAAGGAAGGGCACGTTTAAGACATGCTTTATTATGTATCTACCTTGAAAAATATGGATTATGGGAAATGACTTGTACATTACAAATAATGCAGTAAACAATTCCATTTAGTGGCTGTTCCATAACGAAGACTCTGTCCTATACGAGGGTTACAAATCCGAACAACATGGTGTACACAACAGAAAAGGTAGAGATGTGGCGATACCAAAAATTTTGGCCAATACAGATACTTTTCACTACACTCTTTCTGGATATTTCCGTTACCTTTATCTATCAGATATCTACTGTTTTGTTGTGCAGATAGTTATCAACAATGTGGTATTGTTACTATACGAATTATAAACATTTGCACAGTTAGTGTTTGGAGGTTTAAAAGTTGTTATCACTATCAAATAGAAAATAACCAATTTTAAGTAAAGAATACGCATCCTTAAATTCACTGCTAATCGAGTTACTACTAAATTACATAGTTGGACATATACTATATATATATATATATATATTATATATATATATATATATATATAATATATAATATATATATATATATATGATATATATATATATATATATATTGTATATATATATAGATATATATATATACTATTATATATATATATATACCGTATATATATATATGTATATATATACGTATATATAGTATATATAAAGTACTATATGGTACCTTCCTATTAGTGCAAAACTATAGCCACTGTAATTATAATAGATTCTGCCATTCCTTATTTCATCAGCTTTCTTATGACTGAATTTTTATATTATTGAATTTTCTGAAGTTAACTTCAAAAGTATCGGCCCTTTTTTTTCCCGATACCGAGTAACGATACCTAAACAATGAGCCGATAACACCAATACCGATACTCTGGCACATCTCGAATGTATATAAATACTACTTACCAAGGGAGGCAATGTGGAGAGCGGTGTTACCCTTCTTGGTGGCAGCATCGACACTGGCGCCCCGCTGCAGCAGTTCTGTGACAACATGAACATGTCCCTCTTTACTGGCCAAGTGGAGGGCATTCAGACCATTCTGGGGATGGTAATAACAACAGGAACACATTAACCAACGTTTCTCAGCAACACAGCCTACTGAATAAAAATGAAGAGGCAGCGCTATGTTGCAATTCATAAAATGTCTCATAATATATAAATGGCCTCTAATGACATAATTATCATGACATAGCATCTCGCACGACAAAGATTTATACACAACTAAAAGTCTGCAATGAATTCAAGCATGCAATTATAATATGACATAACAAAGCCCATGCCATGTATGTATCATCAAATATGACTTATTAAAAAATTAAGTTTCTATTACACACCACCTGCTTCCAATGCTATCAATGCAAATACAGTAATATGGCAAAATCATCTCGCTATTTATGACTTCCATATCAAAACTTGCATAAGGATGTACGTATGAAACAAGTATCCAATGACACTATTTTCTTTCATTTTCACTTCAGTTTAACCTGGTATACATGTATATATTGGTGTTTCACAAACAGCAGTAATCAGTCCATAGCACAAGGTTAAGGCTTCTCAAAGATGGGAATCAAAAGAGCAATGACCAGATGAACAAAATCAAAATGAAGCAGCTGACACAAGAGATGAAACAAACTCCGACCAGGTCCCTGGTTCTCAACCCAACAAAAAAAGGTATGAATCGTGAGCGGTGGAACTGTTTACTTTTTCCTTTTCAGCAGTTGAAAAAATGCCTGGACCCTAAATGAATCAGTCTTTTATGCACCAACATCAGTCCACACACTATTTGATTATTCAAATTCTGGAAAATGTGGACTTCAGATCTAAATGACTTTTTTGAGGAACAAAAAAACAGATCATTAATGAAATGGTAAAGCACCTAAATCACGAAGTAAATCATGGTTTTTCAATACATGTTTATAAACTGAAATTGAAGCTGATGACTATTCAGATGCCTGCAGTGAATACAAATGACACACCTAAATATATTATATGATGCACTGAGACATCATTTCTTACATTCACCTATAGGATTTCTTTGGAGGTCAAGAAATCGAGAGCATTAATTTCGCACAATCAGCAAAAATCTATTTTTCTACATTCTTCCACAATGCATATTATGTGCAACAAATTATCCCTGTCCCTACTGAACACGACAATTGATCGATCAAGATTTCCATCAATGAATGCAGAATATCCCGCCATCTGTGTCCTCGGTTCAGTATGGTCTATTTATCGCATGTTTTCCAGAACACAACTAATGGCGTTAAGTCCCAGGTCAGCTTAATTGATGTTTAGTGAAATACTACAGAACTGTGCTTCAAAGGTAATCAATCAGTTTAATTGTGAACTAAAATTGTCACTCAAAAGGAGGTGCTGTACATGTTAATTTTTCAAAAAAAACAAAAAAAGTGATCCCATTCACAATTTACTATTTTATATTCCTAGAATCAATCTATCTCTCACAAACACTTAAGAATTCCTTCTTCCATAGGGGACACAACACCACAGTTGAGATATGAAAGTTCTGACCCAGAGAAGGCAGAGGAAAACTGAGCGTGTTGGGTGAAAACCAAACTGGACAGGAATCTTCTCAAAAATCATATTACGATGTCTTTTATAGTACTATCAGAAAGCAGCCAATTAGAACACAGTGCAACTATATATACACACTCCAAGCTTAGTGTCTCAATAGGAGGAGGGAGCATACACCGGCAAAACCTGAAGGCAAATAAAGCCAGACTAAACTGGACTACAAGACTATAAAAAATCTTTATTCACTGACTG
The DNA here is from genome assembly GCF_015104395.2 of Macrobrachium nipponense. NCBI lineage: Eukaryota > Metazoa > Arthropoda > Malacostraca > Decapoda > Palaemonidae > Macrobrachium > Macrobrachium nipponense. Next base: position 39,404,090 of record NC_087215.1, read on the forward strand.
TGATCCATGGCATTATAGTACACATATCAAGATGTGAAAAATCTATAATGAACGACAATACAAGAAATGCCACGAACCTTAACCCTATATGGAAAACATACTAAATTTCCACTATATCCCTTTAAGTGAATCTCCCGAAATATAAATTTCTTATATGAAGACTTCTGTGAAACATTCAACCCTAATACAAACAAGAAAACAGGCGCCAAAGTTTCCTCAGTGCAATCGAGTTTTCTGTACAGTGAATAATGCTGTTGGAAACTCTCAGCCACGGCCCATAAAACTCTCAGCCACAACCCATGCAACTCCCAGACACAGACCAGTGGTGGCCTGTTTTGTTGGCAGCTATAGCAAGGCGTGATCCAACCTCCAGCTTACTCGGGCAGCGTGCAAGGTTTTCCACTGACTCATTCTTTACTTAACGTAAAGTGGTTGTCATAATTAATACTCCTAATTAGTACCTCTCACATTAACGACAAGGATCAAATAAAGACACAAATTAGACACGTTTGTATATTCTCAGTTATAAGTGGAAACACAAAATAATCGAATAGAAATACAGCCTCTCAATTCAGTACATCAAGTAAATTAAAACATGCTAAATAAAATCTGTGGACAGAGAGCCGTTGTTGTTTCACCAACGAAAATGAAAAAAAAATACCATATAATTTATTAGAAATAATTTTTCTGTACTGTTTAATGTGCACATTATTCATTTTTTTACATTTTCATTCTAATACACAAATCATAAATATCCCATTCAGAAATTCCTGTAGCTTTACCTCAGACCTTTTTAGATCTTTCCTACCCACCCTTAAAAACAACAACAACAACAAAGTAGTCTGTAGGTTTACTCCCCGAGTAAGCGAAAATACTACTGAGGCTAGAGGGCTGAAATTTATATATTTGATGATTGGAGGGTGGATGATCAACATACCAATTTGTAGCCCTCTAGCCTCAGTAGTTTTTAAGATCTGAGGGCGGTCAGAGGGCTGACAGCAAAAGTGCAGACGGACAGACAAACACCCATCTCTATAGTTTTGTTCTATAGAAAACTAAAACCATCTATCTTGCATACTAAACATTTTAGTTTTTCATGGAAAAAACAAACAGTATAACTGATTCGAAAATCTTCGGATTCATGCCTCACTGGGATTCCCTACAACTCGTCATAGGAGGGAGAGAGAGAGAGAGAGAGAGAGAGAGAGAGAGAGAGAGAGAGAGAGAGAGAGAGAGAGAGAGAGAGAGAGAGAGAGAGAGAGAGAGAGAGAGAGAGAGTCTTCAGCTTTAAAAGCCAAGCGACTACACCCCGATGACTTGTGTCATAAATTTACTACTAAACTCGAAAAGAGTTGATCATGACAATCCAGATCAGAGCCTATAAGAGCCGGAAGCTGTGGACGAACAGGAAAAACAGTGTACACAAAAACGACAACGGTGTACATAACTTCGTTCTGGAGGTGGGAGTCAAGAAAATGAACAAATATTCTCTTTCTACATCTAAAGCTGAAATACAGGTCGCTCCTATTTCCAAGCCGCGAAATTAAATTTTCGTTAACTCAAAATTAAGTTAAAAATGTAACATACAAACGGAGAAAATCCCAATGAACCATAGAGATATCAATACAGTGTACTAAGAGAAAAATGCGATTTTTTTTTTTTTTTTAAGTGGCGAGTAAAACAAAGCTGATGTTATTAAAACAAACAAGCGTAAAAAAAATTCACACATCTGAGACTAACACAACCATGGAGTAAAAGTTCAAAGTCTAAGGTCTAGAAAGCTGGCAACTTTCATATCATCAATATTTCGGTCTTAGAAATAATACAGTCTATTTAAACGTCAAAGAAATCTCTTCAATTCCGCATCTATTTTCGTTGCTCTCCAGCTTAATAAATTGTAATTGTCATTCTCGAGGAAGCAAACCTTTGTTCATGTTGATGGCTACACAGCGAGTCGAGTTTTACGGGTTCGACAGAACTTCACTCTTTTCATGATGAAGTATGAGGTCATTTATACAAACTTAAGTTTAAATATGTGCCGTGTCATAAATAGATATTATGTAATATCCGCAATGCTTACCAGATACAGAAAAATTCCGCATTTAATGACAAATCAACGGAGAAAGTTTTCTGTCAAAATTAACAGGAAAAATAAAAATAAAATTTAAAAAAATAAATACAAAGGTATAGAGACGGACGGAGACACACACATACAGAGAGAGAGAGAGAGAGAGAGAGAGAGAGAGAGAGAGAGAGAGATTTGAGCACCAAATAGTAAAGGAGCAGCATGCTTCTCAAGTATGAAATAAATTCGTAACACACAAATAAAAAAAAGTTACTTCTTTCCAGTTGCCACCGCCCCGCGTTAACAAACCTGTCCTGGTACACACACACACACACACACACACACACACACACAGGGGGGGGGGGGGGGGGGGGGGGTTTAACTGCCAAGCATCCTTTGGAATTTCCCCTCACTCGCACTGACTCTGCATTAGACATCGACGCCTGACAAACAGTTCTTGATGCATCTTTCCTTTCCTTTTACGTTCACAAAGAAATTCTCTTAAAAGCTCCATCTAACCCTAAGTAATATTGTAATAGAGAAATAACGTTTTCTTTATTTATACATAAAAGATGTGGTAAAGGAGAGTCCAATCAATACTTTTCCAGATGAAAGATGACTAAAAAGCGCCAGAACAGAACACACGGAAATTCCATCAGCAAGAGTCACATAAGGCGATTAAAGCCGATAAAATGAGTGTGATAAAAAAAGCAGCCGCAGAACAGCACATTGCAATACTCCACTGCAAACTTGGAGGCAAAATGTCCAAGAGTGAAGAAGCCTGAGGAGGTTCCAATGACTGCTTTACCTTGGAGCGAACGATGCCATTTGAAATTCCGCTAGAAGTTTCACTAGCGTTATTATGGATTTTTTTTGTTTACTAAAGTGCCTATAGAGAGGGAAAATGTCTTAATTCAATTACGCTAAATCATGTTCAAACAAAGCCTGAAAATACTGGGCCTTTATAGACACCCTGTACAACTATTGAAATGGGGAGACGATCAATAGCTATCAGTTGCAGTTCTCATTTCAATGCAGATATCAAACCACAAATATTGTTTAATATCCAAATCACTATATCTCTGGAATAATCTTCCATCACAGAGGAATTATAATTGTTAAGTACTTCTTCACCGGCAGGATTCGAACCGTTTCCTGGTTGAGACAACGATGGACAGTGACTTTGACCACTGTGCCATCAAGGTGTAAGGTGATATCGATCTTGCTGTACATACGCTCGTCGAATTCTGTCTCTGTACTTAGAATCTATATCAACCATCTCTAGCTAATCTTGAATGTGTTTCCTTTTACACACACGTGACTTGGGTGCAAGTTATTCCCAAGCTATAAAAAACTGTATATCATACGATATTTATGGTTTGATATTTGTGTGTGTGTGTACGTGTATGTAAGTATGTATATATATATATATATATATATATTTAGTGTTATATTTACATACACTTGCCTAATTGGCACACAGCACAATCTTGATGTAACAAACTTGATGCAACGAACAACAATTCATCAATGAAGGTTTTATTCGTTCATATTCAGCGGACTACGATTATTAATAATGGGAAGGTCTGCCAATTGAATAAGATATCTGAGGTAAGAGTATATGGCGTTACTACTTCAAAAAGGCACGCCCATTCCAAGGATGGTCAGCAAGCAAACACTTTCGTCATGGCAGATATCATGAGAACATAGCTCTTTAAAGAAAACAATGAATCGAAATATGAAAAGGACGTAAGACATGACACTCAGAATGACTGATAATCGAAATGTGTAACGTTTATCAGTTAAAAACGTCCCTTGGATTAAAGCTCGAGTTTGTGACGGCGCAGGCAACCCCATCATGAGATGCTAGCATTAAGAACGAACAGTATATGACCTTTAAGATACATATCCTATGATCTCAGTAACAAAGGCGCAATGTAGAAGAAAGCTCTCTCTCTCTCTCTCTCTCTCTCTCTCTCTCTCTCTCTCTCTCTCTCTCTCTCTCTCTCTCTCTCATAAACGAAGCAAAGCGCGCGCGCGCGTGTACACACATTAATATTTCCATTATAGGAAAAAAAGAGCCTAACAGACAAAAATGAATAGAAGTCTCTTATGTCCTCAACAAACTTATGAACTTTCTCCGTTGAAAATGAATACAACCATCAATTTCACACAACATTTAAATAGTGACTGAAAAAGACTCGCGTAGTACTTAGTATAACAAATAACTTGATGTCAAAGCAGCTTTTATCAGACTCTTAGACACAGCGAATGAAAATACTTACAGCGTTACAAGTATTGATGTCTGTGTTTGTCTTCAGGAACTCTAGCACCTTCTCTAAGTTGCCCGCACGCGCCGCCCTCAGGAAGCTGGCGCTACCGTCGCTCTGTAAAGGGAGAGAAAAAACAAAACAATCTGTTAGTCTCTAGTTGTGGTGATGAATGGCAGTGAAAACACAGTTTAAACACACAAATTCACCACAGCATGAGGGATGAACCCCACAAAGATGCAGAACACTTACTCACATACTGTTACGTGACTGAAAGATTGTGACTCATAACAAGTAGTATGATAACTGACATTGATAAAGAAAGTGTTAACTCAAAACATGAATACAACGAAAATCACTAAAACCATTATTTATGTGTTTGCTGAGGTTCAAACTAACTCCAAGATTACTTGTAAACTCACTCAAGTGATGTCAACAAACTTTATTTTTGTGCGGTGCGCAATTAAACACCAAAATGCGCTACAGACGTTACGTTAAGCCGAGAAAAAGTAGCAATGCGGAACTAGAAAGAAAAAAGTAAAAAAATGCTAATATTACACTGGAGAGAAATAAGCATGAGTCTCGTTATCTTGTAAAGCAAGAGAACATCAGGAGGGAGGGGCGTCATATCATCAAGCTGAGCGAAAAGCTACAAAGAATTAATTTCACAAAACGAAAAGTTGCGAAAGCTGATTCATCTGGAGTCCCCAAAAGCACATCCGGAATTTCATGCTCAACTGAATCATCAACTCAATTCGACTTCTCATCTTCCACTCTGGAATCGGGTGAATGTATGAGAAATACAAATGAAAACGTGAAAAGTGCACCTGCAAACCAAACCACAGTTTTCTCACAATCATAATAACAACCAATCACGCTGGTTCCCCCTCCCTCACTCAGCTGCCAAAAATGGTAAGGCAAAACATTTAGGTCTTCCTCCGTTCGCGCCATTTTCAGCCATTACCTCACCGGGAAGGCAACACCCACCCCACTTAGATGCATTTTCCCTCTTATCATTCAGTCCGTCCGTAGTAAAAGGTCGATGCGTTACGTCATCAGCACAGGACCTTAAGATTAGACCTCCAGTTGCCATCAGAACTTTTTTTTTCTTTTCTTTAACACCCGCCAACACACATCCACCGAACGCACATCACACCAAGCCACTCCTCTTCACAAATTTCACAGCTCTGAATGTTCAGCTTTCACGCCACACGATAAGATTCAGGTGTCGAGAGTCAGAAGCAACGTTTGCCGAAGCAACGATATCTTCCAATTCTCAATGCACCTGCAGCAGCCACCGTGAACACAACACGCCCCTTCCTCAGATCCGGACATACGTTTCAAGTTCCAATGAAGGCGACGGAATCGCAAGGCCTTCTTACTTTCGAGCAAACATCCAAGTAAGGGGAATCGACGGACATGAAAACCTGGCAGAACCGGTTCAGGTTTCCGTAGGAGATATCCCGAGAACGATTCTCCATCATTCCGCAGTGTCTGGTCTCGCGGACCCCTCTGATAGTGGGAGGAGAGGAGGAGGAGGAGGAGGAGGAGGAGGAGGGGGCGGCGGCGGAGGCGGCGAGATGGTATAGGTGGGGCGCTTGACTGAAGCAGTGTGTGTGTGTGTGTGTGTGGTGGGAGGTGGGAGGGGTTGTCGGGGAAACTATCCAGCTATTCTGTTCCCTCTCCTACAAGAACGGCAGACTGAAGCGGGAGGCGGTTAACTATCTGGAAACAGGAGGCAAATGCTTCGGCTGTTTTTCTCTCTCCCACCCAAATCCATACCAAACGCGTCTGCACATAATCCTGTTAGGGTGCTCCTCTAATAGGATGGGATTAAGATCTCACCGAGTAAAAGTACTGGTGGCCGTAGCGTTTATTTTCTAAATAAGTTTGTCTGTGGGTATTACCGCAGTGTCTCGGTCTCAGGTCACACACGGGGTCGATATACCAGAGAGAATAAAATCAGTCGCGACAGCGTTGTTGTGCGTGAGGTTAATGCTCCCAAACCTCACACGACGACACGCACGTTAAAACCAAAACCCCACCCACTGGCACCACAAGGCTCTGATGCATTGTACATAGGTACAAAGGCTGCAATGAATTGTCTTTTCTCGAAAATGCCTCCTCTTGGTCCTGGGTGACTGATGCCTACGACGACAACGCCTAACATATCTATAAGTCATTCAAACTTCCGTACACACTGATCCCCGCTCCATAAAGAAAAGGTCACCTGCCTGAGTAGGAATGGAATCTCTGGTTACGTCTGTGTCAGACGCTTTCGTTGTTGCTCAGCTGGGCTCTAAAAAGAATTCTGCCTGCATGAAAGGACTGTCTGCCGACAATCCTTTGATATCTGTGTCACGACTAGAAATCTTGAAGCACAGTTCAAACCCGAAATTCCCTAAGCAAGCTTGAGCAGCGAACATGTCGAACATTTTCTTCTTCCATATAGAACGCAGATAAAAAATGAATGGCCGCCAGATCCATGAGTATGAAGAATACGCAAAGATTTAGGTGACGCATAGCCCAGATACTGTATAAATCTTTGAGCTTTGGTGCTGTAAATACTACACACACACACTGGAAAATCGCCTCTTACTTGGAGGACTCTGGTACACGAGTGTTGCCGGATCTGAGTGAAAAATGCTGCAAGAATGATGAGAATCATCGAATACATGTAATTCAAACCAGCAAGGAAAGCCAAGAGAATTTCACAGTGCTACAATCCACTTCCTTCCAGTTGTTTCCGAAAAATATCGAAATTCATGATAGAAGACGCAAGATTCAAGAGTGAAAAGGCACATATAATGTTTCAAGTGCTGAAAATACAGAATGAAGGCCTCCATCTGCATAGTCATTTCTAAATTATGATAAAATCATAACAATTAAATGTCGGGAAATATGATTCTGTATTGTGAGTTTTATATACAATTGTACGGATATAGGGCGTCGAGTATATGTCATTATGAATTGAATATTGTTAATGGAAGAGAAACATAGCGGATTCATAAATAGCTACACATTTCCGGCGCCAACACCGACACAGAATTAAACAAATCAATCAATCATGATGACGTAGATCTTCCAGTTGGACTTATAAATTCAGGGCCACTCGATAGGTCTGTGCATATGTATGCTCATTATAGCCCGGGATATCATCAACAATCACTGCATTTGTAGTATACGAAAATATACAAAATACACACCTAGAAAGGACGTGAGAAATGCCAATAAACTCATTGTTTATAATGAATGACTCCCAAACAACAGTGCTTGTATATGTGAACCCTACGAAATTCGTCATGATCTCCCAAACAAATAAAATTTCTGAAAAGAAAGCTTTTCATGATGGCGTCAACCGGTGCGGGTGAGGTGTGAGTTGGCCGCAGCTGCACCAAGTTTGTTTGTTTTTGTTTGTATGGTGCTTTTACGTTGCAGGGAACCAGTGGTTATTCAGCATCGGGACCAACGGCTTTACGTGACTTCCGAACCACGTCGAGAGTGAACTTCTATCACCAGAAATACACATCTCTCACTCCTCAATGGAATGGCCGAGAATCGAACCCGCGACCACCGAGGTGGAACGCAAACACCATATCAACCACGCCACTGAGGCGCTTAGCTGCAGCAAGTGAAATCCACTGCAACCTCTGTGTTAGAACTCAAACCTTCCAATATTTGGATTCAACATTTTGATTTCATTCAGGTCTACCCCGAGATCGCGTGTGCACTTTCACATGATCAAAAGGTATGATCATATCCGCCGAAACAATAACTTACTTTTACAGGAAAAGCAGGAGTCTCAATGTTCAGTCGCAAAAAATCAAGAAACGACTCATCTGAGACAATGACTTCGGCTAGGCAGAAGATGCAAGTGAGAAGAAATTCATCAGCATCACTCAATTCAAACACTTTCTGAGTAACGAGCATTTTCAGACGTGCCCAGACTTCCGATTCATCCCTGGGGAGCACTCCTTTAAATTCGTTTCCATGAGGACTGTTGCAATGCAATTCTTGCAGGGTAGCGTGGTAAGGGTAGCAAGACGGAAAGGAGTCAACATTCTGTCTTTAGAAATTATTGACATGACAATGCGCGCCGAGACTTCCACACCCTCTCTCTCTCTCAGGGTGTGAAGCACATTCCCTCCTCTTTAAGGCTGACCTTGATCACAACCTTTAACCTCCAGCCTCCGAAGGGCACTATTCAACGCAGTCCAACAGTATTGACATTCTTCTGTCGATGCCACATGGAGTAGTGAAGCTTCGTAGCCTTTGCCTATTTCAGCCGGGGAGAGTTCAGTTCAGTGCCAGTGACCGATTTCCACACCCCAATAAAAACACCCAAAGACAACTAAGGTCTCTTCTCTCTCTCTCTCTCTCTCTCTCTCTCTCTCTCTCTCTCTCTCTCTTCCAGTGCGTTCAAAGATCCCGATAGAAACAAAAATGTATAAATATTACAGTATAATGGGTTCAATTATCCTAACAAGCTCATTTACGAGACAAATTAAAAGGAAAACATAAAGGAACAATCACAGTTTGCTTTCTTAAATTCTCAATGATGAAAATAACCAAAAACTAATAAGTTCTTAAAAAAAATCCTTTACCCATACACCATAACAACAATGTTAATTAGTCATACGCAATATTTTTACTCGTGGGTGTCAAAACTATTAGTCCAAGAAAATTATAATGAACATACGGCGAGAGAGGTGGACGAAGATTGGCCATTGACACAATGCTTTATTTGACAGCTTCCATCGGAATCTCTCTAGTTCTCAATACAATGGCTAGTGAAATGTTAATTTCACTCTCGCCGTCTCAAGAAAAGCTTCCTTCAGTTTCATCACATATTCTTTCTAACCAGAATGTCACAGGATGCATATTTTTTCACGACCCGGTAGAACACCTGAACATTTATATCGTACAAATGATAATTTAAAATTGATACATTGCACTCACATTGCCAATATACTTTTAAGATGAATCGGTGGAATTTCTCAACTGTTGAGAGAGAGAGAGAGAGAGAGAGAGAGAGAGAGAGAGAGAGAGAGAGAGAGAGATTATTTTTGTTCACCTGGAATCTCGCCTCGCCAACCCTTGTTTCGTCTAACAACCGAGAGCCTTCAGAAAATGAAGTTTGTACATGAAAGTAACTCTATACACAGATGAAACTTCTTCCCAACTAATTAGATTGTGCGACAAATATGGAAACTGAATTCCGTTTCTAATAATGTCAAAGGGTTGTCAAGGCTTCACGAGGGAGTAGGGTACTGGCAAACCAGAAAAGCTTTTTTGTTACACAGCGAAGCCTCCTGGACGGGATAGAAAGAGAGAGAGAGAGAGAGATAATTAATTTCTCTGTTATTTTTACTTTTCATTTCGTCTTGTTATAAAGAAGAAAGATCTAAGAATACTAGAGCAGCAGCAGCAGCAGCTCCAGGTGTCACATCCATCCTTCTGGAAGCTGGCCTTCATAAGCCCAAGAAACAACAAGGTCTCCTCTTGGGGAAAGCAGCGCCCTCGGCGTCTCGTGAGGTGTGACGATGCTGCTACTATAGTATACCTACATCAAGAGAGCAGCAGCAAGTACGGCAGCAGTAACAGTCGTAGCGACAGTAGCGGGTGCAGTTCTATATGCCTTCTATATGTGCTACTACTGCAAATATGAAAAAAAGGAGAGAAAAAAAAAAACGTGGAAAATGAGGTGAGGAGGCTAAGTGTGAGAGGCAAAATCACCTAAGAAAAGGTGTGTTTTAAAAAGTGATACTTTTCTGATTTAACTTCTCTTAGATAATTATTGTGTGAGTGTGTGAGATATCGAAGGGGTCCTTGCGTGACTACAACAACAACAACAAAAACCAACGGCACCAACAACATCTAGAACCAGCTCTTCTCGCTTCTCATCGTCTCGAAGACTCCTCCTCCTCCTCCTCCCCCTCCCCCTCCTCCCACTCTCACTCTCTACCTCAGCCTCTCTCGCCTTCCCATTCCAGTGACCAGCAGCAGCGTCATCGTCATCGTCTTCAACAATGGACTCGTCATTAACTTGGGACGATGAGGTGCGAGCGTAGCGTCGGTACATCATGGGAGGAGTGGTGGTGTTGGGGATGCGGGTGGAGATGATGGTGATGATGGTGATGACTGCGGTGGAGAATTGCACGGGTCACATGCACCGAAAGCAACAACGACAACAGCGGTTGGGGTCTCCTATGGGTAGAGGGCAGAAAAAAAAGAGGGGGCAAACCTCAGTTAATGAGAGAGAGAGAGAGAAGAGAGAGAGAGCGGAGAGAGAGAGAGATAGAGAGCAGAGAGAGTAGAGAGAGAGAGAGAGGTACAAGGATTAGGATGTCTCAAAGACTTGTTAGTCCATCCGAGGAGACATCGTGTGCTCACTATCTGTAGGAGCAGGTTTTACTGTTCATTCAGTGTCCTAATGATTTTTTGTCTAGCTTTCTTTTAAACTCTTCCACAATGTTGCTGTTTACAACTTCTGGTGGCAGTTTATTCTTGTATGTGAAGAAGTTCCCGCAATGAGAGAGAGAGAGAGAGAGAGAGAGAGAGAGAGAGAGAGAGAGAGAGAGAGAGAGAAAGGAAAAAGATGAGAAAAAGAGCGACAGTGAGTGTGAGGGGAAGGTTGGAAAGAGTGAGGAAGTCTGCGAGTGATCGCACCCACTCATGCACTGCTCTCTCTCTCTCTCTCTCTCTCTCTCTCTCTCTCTCTCTCTCTCTCTCTCTCTCTTTATCGATGGCCAGCCTGCAACACCACCTCGGCCAACCTACTGCTGGTGTTCCCGAGAGGCTACTGACCTACATGACACAGTTGGTCCAAACTTCAAAAAGGGAAACAAAATCTTATACAGAATGATTGGGGTTCTGCTCCCACGAAAGAGGGAATGTCTTCTCTCCCTCCTTCATTCCATCTCATGCCCAACCATCACCCAAAGTTCTGGGGATACCTGTCATTACAATTCCACCTCCCCCCTCCCCCACCCCCAAAGCTCAGAGGCAAGCTATATATGTCTGAATTTTCTGTGACTTTCAGATTCAAAATTTGTGACTTGGGCAAACATAACAAAAGTCCTAAAAAATTCTCAGTTTCTTTTGCCCTACAAAAGATATAATGATTGAATAATCATTAGCAGGTCCATTGTTACCAACATTTTCAACTTCATAATCAACTTTACTTGTATTGATGATGATTGCAGAAAGAGTAGAAGTGAAACAAGGAAATAAAGAAATCACACACACACACAAGAGCTAGAATTCTGGATTCCAACCGCGACTCCAAATCTTTCAAAAGTTGTGGGCACCGCCGATGGTATCGATTGGACCCTAAGGGGTCCGAACACAATGTCGGATAACGATCACTATTGTTACAAAAATGATCCACGAAATGAAACTTAAAAAAAAAATAATACTGGAGATGATAAAGATGATAATGGCTCACATTTATCAACATTGACGAGTACTGCCCAGCGGAAAACGTAGCAGCAGCTATAAAAAGTTGAAGCGAAGCAGCCATAATAATATGCGCATACGAAAGAATTAATAAGTCCAATGTATCAAGAGACGAACAGTGTCCTATTATTTGCGGGGAAAAAAGAATTCAAAATGACGCCCGCGAAAGTTGGCGGGATTTGTATACGCAAGTAAACAAATAAACTTGAAGTTGACATTAAAAAAAAAAACGTTCGACATAACCTGGAGTCGACCAATCTGATGAGAAAAGCCCAGATAAGTGGGAGTGACATTCCCGACATGATTTCATAAATTCCTCCTCTATCGGTAAACCTTTTGAAGAGAGCTCTAACTATCATTCATTTTCGTCTTGTTCTTATTATCCTCTTCAGCTGACGGCACGCGCACGCGCGCGCACACACACACGTGAAATCTTGGTCCTACACTAAAAATAACGTTGTGGCAGACCTTCAACAAATAATCAGCATAGAAAAATCAAATATTTGGAGAGAGAAATACGACAGATATAAACCTCTGCAAATATATATGCAATTTTACTACTAATTTTAATGGCTTTCAACATAGACATCTTTCATAATATATAGATTAAATTTTGATGAAGGTTTCGAATTTATTTGTACTTATTTCGAACAATAGCTACATAGTATTACTAAGCAACGTTATTTCCATAATTCCCCAACTAAGTTGCTGCGTCCCTTACGTTTTTTTTTTTTTTTTTTTTTTTTTTTTTTTACCAATTAACAGGTCGTTGCAGCTTTCTTTCAATATACAACAGTAACACAATCAGTAAAATTCTACTTCACGTTAGTTTTCAAACCCAAGCAAGTACATAAGCTCCTTGGCGGAGGTACTACAATAGACGAAATCTAGTATCTAGGATCATCTTCGGATAGAGACAAATTTTTAATGTTATTTATGCTTTGAGGCATTTATTCCCATTCAAACTAATTATATTCACGGGGAGTCCTGTGACAGACACCTATACTGGTACGAGTTCCTGTTATATACAGTATGATTTGAAATTCAGGGTATTGCGAGGAAAGCAGAGACCACTCCCTCCCTCCCTCTCGCCTGCCAGACCTCTGTCAAATAGATACTCCGAGACTCACGAAAGCTTGGGAGGAGCTTATTGTGTGGCGCCAGGCTAATCTATTAATAATCAAAACAGATATGTGAATTAATAATGAAGCAAAATATTCAACAACATTTACTTTCTCCCGCGCAGCGAATGAAAAAAAAAAAAAAAAAAAAAAAAAAAAATATATATATATATATATATATATATATATATATATATATATATATATAGATATAATAAAGTATTAACTGCTCCTTTAAACTTGAAATATAAACTAAGTAGGGCCGACATTTCAAGAGAACTGAATTTACTGACTAAAATCGTCTAGTTTCGCGAAGCAATACCACGCACGATGAGTCATGGGGGTCATGGGGGGGCATGCATAGGCTACCTCATTTACTATACATAGTTTCTACACCCCGACCAATCTCTCTCCCTCCCCCCTTCCTCAGTGAGGAGTTCCAGCATTCCAGAAGCCCTGCATGGCGTTTTAACTCGCACGGACCTGCCTGCATTCCTCCAGTCTCACACTTTCCTTCCCTACAGGAGCACATCGTTATACAAATCTTCCCCAGATGGTCCCCTTCCTGTGAAAGCAGCAGAGGTGTGCTGGACCTCTCGCTCTCACCCTTAAGAACAGAATGAACTTTATACTAGTCAATGCATTCCCCAAAACAAGACCGATTTTATAATAAACAACTATAAAGTAAGAGTTAGTCGATCAGGTTTCTTCAGAGCACTAGAATCCCGATGAGCCGAAATAACGGAGCCACTTTCAGGGGGAAAATTATAACCAAGTCGTGCGTCTGCACCAATAAAATCAATGGCCTCCTTTTTACAGTAAGCGCTCGACGCCTTCATAAATCTGCGTTGCCCCCCCCACCCCCCCCCCCGCCTCTTTTTGTCATTTACTTTTGTTTCACAACATTTTTGTACTTAAACGCTCTAAACGAATGGAGACAGTGCGGAGGTTTATTAAAAATCAGGACATCTCGGGAACATTCCAAAACTAACGAGCGCAGTTCCTTTTCACTGCTGTTTCCTGAAATCGACCTTCCTCTCAAGAATCTTGCAGCTTTATTTAAGGACATTGAACAACATCTCAGACAAATTTATCTTGATCAATATCTCAACAGCGCCTTGCCTTCCATTTCAGTTCTTTAAGTGTTCAAGCTTCCATCATACTACAGTCGTCCCTTCCTTCATTACTGAAAGTTTCTCCAGTTCCCTATGCTGAAGGTGGCAGTTTCCATACTGTCATTCTCTCCCTCCGTTCGATCCTCTGAAACACTTGCTCCCAGGCCCTGGAGCCAGTCCCATTACAGTTTTCTTTCCGGAGCGTAGCCAATCGATAGGGGAGACTAAATCAAATTAGTCCCCTTCCCTTTAGGCTGACTCGTTACGCGTATTTTGACCCCCCGAGAGAGACTAACCAACATTCGATCGATTATTCACGCCATTTCCGTCCTTCTTCCGTCCGTCTCTCCAACTCCGCTTTCACCTTCAAACAAGAAGGATTCCTGCATTCAGCCGATCTCCACTAGTGAATGAATGAATGCTCTAGCATTCTCAAACATGCACACTTTTCAAAAGCGCTTCTAATATGAGCCTACTCAGAGATATCCGAGGTATGGATATGGCTTCGTATAATCACCTCCTCCATAACAGCAGCATTCACAGAGCAAAACCAAGTAACGTTTCAACTCTGGAACACCTTATCTAACAACGAAATATTATGAAATATAAGCGAACAAGAGTAAGAATCAATGCTAAGCATCACATTCCAATGAAGTTTAGTTGGATAAATGACCCCTCATGAACATGACTACGGAACCAAAACGTATTTCTGCAACAAATTTTTCATCCTTTTACTGTAGAGGAAAAACAAAGCTGTATAATTATACGGTCTATGAAAATTTAGATGACCACAGTCTAAATAGATTCGACGGATTAGTCTCTCTCTCTCTCTCTCTCTCTCTCTCTCTCTCTCTCTCTCTCTCTCTCTCTCTCTCAGCTGTACGTACCTGAAGAGAAGTGGCGTTGGTGCTAGGGTGAAGAGGATGGGCATTGCATACACACGAGAAAGCCACCCACACCCACCACTCGAGTATGACGTCAGCGGAGTCATACCATGCTACAATGCATCGCAAAGTTTATTGACCGATACAATGATATAATTCTGTATCGATCAATCGGAGAGCCATCCCTCTCCTCATTTCTCTCATTTCCAGTTGCCAATCCATTTCTAATCTCGTTTTATTGCTGCCTGTACATTGGGGTTCCGGAAGCAAGGCATATGCTGCTGACGGACAAACAGTCGGCTACTATAGCGACGAATACCGCAGAAGTTGTCTGTCAGTGACTATTACAATTCATACAGAAGGTAAAATACTTTAAGCCAACGTCAATCGAGGAAAAGTCAACCATCACTAACTTCCTGATATCGGTAGGAACAACGTTGACTCAATATCGAAGAGAACTAAGGGCTCCTTTGGGTAACACACACACCCGTCTGTTTAAATGAGTGCGAAGCAAAGGAAAGAGGAGGACAAACAATAATTAAAACCACTGAAGTCATAGGCTAGACAGAGCACAGAGCCTTCCGGAACATAATTTATTCAAAGACCCTCCAGATACGTGTCACTCAGTAACTCGCTGTTCTTTATTTTTGGTAACTTAATTCAATGGTCACTATTTGGGACGCGACTCAGTTCGTATCACCACAAGGATATGGATGAAACGAGATACATCATGGATACGGATAACTAAATGCGTGCCAGTGCTGCACTGTGAGAGAACATCTCACGTATATCATAATAATAATAACCATATACCGTAGTACATGTACTGCCCGAGTAAGTTTAACTACATATTCCAACCCTCTCTCTCTCTCTCTCTCTCTCTCTCTCTCTCTCTCTCTCTCTCTCTCTCTCTCTCTCAAGAAAAATATATACTAATACGCTACGATAGGAACGCACTCAGAAAAAAAAACCGTTGAAAACGAGAAAACTAATTATGAAAACTAATGAAGCAACAACAACGGGTCAAACTTAAACAAGGCCAAGCTAATACTTGTAACTTTTCACAACTAGCTGAAAGGGACCAACGGTTTCATTCCATTCTTTTGAATATAAACAAAGTACTTTAACACTCACTCACTTCATCTTCCCTATTGTTTTCAATATAATGCGTACTCAAAACGAAAGTGACCAAAAAACCTAAAGAAAACTACTCGTCATTTGCCAACGTTCGCGAAAAGCGTTTTCCTGACCCAGTTGCAGCGCACTACAGAACGCACCCTCAATTTGGAGGCCTATATTCCCTTCGCCCATCTGGCATCCCCTGGAGACACGGGTCCCCACCATTAACGCTTTCCAATTACTTTTCCCCTTCTTGAACCTTAACGAGCTAAAGGCACACTGTCACACTGAACGACCAGCAAATTGGGAAGCCATCCTTATGAAAGCCTCCAATCATCCTTTATGTTTCCAATGACGCAGAAGCTGAATGGACGACCCTCCCTCGCAAAGATGATGCCCCGACTCGCAGGTCAGCAGACACAGCCAGTGATATGACCCCGATTCATACGAATCTCGTCATTGTTGTTAGTGTGTGACGACAGGGGTTGATACAAGCAAGGAAGTTAAAAGCAATTCATATCACGATATATATATGATATATTTATAACCACAACGAAATAACAGACTTGGTCAATCGAACCACGTAGGACAAACAGTACGCATGCATACATACATACATATATACATACATACATACATACAAATATATATGTGTTAAAAAGAACATTTATAAGGGCTAAATTAACTAGACAACATTTGCAACTAAATACTAAGATCGAAATTATGATAATCCTCCTACCCGTTCAGTATTTACAAAGGGGGCTACATTAACAGATGGCTTCTTCCCTCAGGACTTAACAACACAATGAATGGTAAGGAACTTGAAAAATCAATAAGGACTGATACTTATTAACATAAACGACCGCATCTGGGACAACGACTGATTATAATCATGTAGTCTGTTTTGACACGTGATCCAAGATTTATTCAGTAAGCATGCGACAGTGAAAAAATACACACACACACACACACACACACACACACACACACACACACACACACATATATATATATATATATAATATATATATATATATATATATTATATATATATATATAGTGTGTGTGTGTGTGTGTCTATTATATGCGTGTGTGTATGTGTGTATTATATACGTGTCCACACACGTGAGGGTTCCTTTTTATATGGAAACACGTAACGGTAGTAAATTACTAAGGGCTACTTGACAGTCTCAGTAAAGGTTGTTCATGGCGGAACTTTAACTGACAAAGATCAACTGATGGCTGAAGGATTGGAGAGGAAGAGCAGTGTGAGTTTGGACGAGAAAAAAGCCTAAAACATAAAAATAGGCTGCATGTGGCTACATGAAATGGAGCGGCGGTGAGGATGTAGGATATAGAAGATTGTGTCGCTACGGGCAATTAAACGCTGAAATGATGGAGAGCTGTGATAACATGTATGGTGCAAAGGTTGACACATCGTATCTTGAGAGATACCTACTAGGGCATTTGGAAAATGTGCAAGATGATTGGTTGGCGGAAAGAGAAGATTATGCTTGACGGTAAAATCTGTGTATAATCTGTATATATATATATATATATATATATATATATATATATATATATATATATATAGTATATATATATATAGATATATATATATATAAAAACTGAATCAAGATGATACGGGACTTGATGAATATATAAATAAAGACAAAATCCACGAAGGAAAGAAAGAAGTCGAAAGGCCTTGCAGAACTCTATCGTTTCTTTTTCCTTCGTGGATATTATCTTTATATATATATATATATATATATATATATATATATATATTATATATATATACACTATATATATATATATATATATATATATATATATATATATATATATATATAATGAGTAATCTTTTAAAAAAATTCACCCTTAGTCCTATTTTCTTTATTTCTTGAAGAAACGGGTTTCCGATTTCAATCGAGAGAAAGAAATCCCGATATAAAAAAAAAATCTCCCCTCCTCCAC
>NC_087215.1:39429601-39499601 GCF_015104395.2 Macrobrachium nipponense
TTAAGGGAGAGGGGAAGTCCCCAGAAAAGACCCGTAAGGCCAACAGAAGCGAACAAAGGCCGACGGCCATCCTTCAACACATCAGAGTGAGAACATCAAACAAATGGAGCTGGACAGTCCGGGGAAGGGAGCCCCATAGTCAGAATCTGCTGGGCAAACACTATTAACAGGGCTTATTTTCCTAATGACTGCACGTCCCTCACTCACACGTAAAACAAAATGCAGACGATTAACATGTCCATTTCTTAAGGGAACAATTTCGCAATAAGGGAAAATTTACTGACTTATGTTTTCATTATCTTTCTGATACATACAAATAACAACTGTACTACAACTTCGATTAAAAAGAGCTGTCTTATGCCAATCAGTTAACTCATCTATTAAACTGTCCTTGTAAATACGTAGCATACATACATACATACATACATACATACATCATGCATGTTTCTCTCTCTCTCTCTCTCTCTCTCTCTCTCTCTCTCTCTCTCTCTCTCTTTCTCTCTTTGATATGGATACCGGGTTGATATTAAATACAAGAAGCACACACATATGATTATATACATGTATATATATTATAAAAGTGAGTGTGTATAATGTGTTCAAAATCAAACCGTTGTCCACATCAGGTGGCTGTTCACGAGAGAGAGAGAGAGAGAGAGAGAGAGAGAGAGAGAGAGAGAGAGAGAGAGAGAGACTGGGTTATCATTATTAAGCCGAGGATGATTTCATGGCCTCCCCCCGCCCGCGCCTCAATACCCAGCCCCAGCATCCAACTGGAAGACGAACTCTTCCGTGTATTCCAAGTATGACTTGGAGATGCTATTTGTTACAAGGACGCCGCGCCCTTTTTCGTATCCTCTTCTGTCAGCTACACACTGGAGCCCACATGCGAGCAGCACATCACAAAACCCACACAATGAGACAAGATGGGGAAGATGATGGTGGTCAACAAAAGGAGAACAGAAACGAAACTGCTGAAATGAAGTAGTTAAGAAAATATATAAAAAAAAAAAAAAATGAAGTATACAAGCTTTCGGCGACGTGGCCTTCATTCCTGCCATCATGAAGAACTCAAGAGAGTAACCGATGAAACCAACGAAACTTGAGGTCCTTAGGTGAATAGAGTCGAGTTCTTCTGGAGGCTCAAGATTTCGCAAGAAGAATTCGATTTGGAGTGAAGTTTGATCCCGGAGAGAGATGAGGAAAGTCATAACGCGATGAACCTCCAAAGTTTACTTTTGGGCGACACCGCCTGAATATGCATGCGGAAAGAGCCCCGCTCCCGCGCAGGGGGAGGGATGGCCATTAACCTAACTTTTGGGTATGCCGAGCTGGATTCAGCAGTTTGGGGAAATATCGCGCCATTACGATTTGCTATTCAGTGTCATGTCACAAGCGGTGGTGGTGGTGGTGGTGCTCGTGTTGGAGCTGGTGTTGGAGATCGTGGGTCTGTGGCTGGGAAAGGTAGGTGCGGCTCCATTTGCATGATGAGCAAGATTCGTACTGCAGTGCACAAGGAATGGATCAATGTCAGTCAACTCGACTCATTTTTTTAGGGAATGAAGAGGCACAGTCTCTGGAAGATCGCTCGTTGGATACAAAGTGGGATGAAAACCAGGACAAAACTGGACATAAATTCTGGAGAAAATGACTACAAATCCTGGCAATATTTCCAAAAAATCTTTTTCGACTTCACTCTTCAGTACATTCATTCAGATATGACTAAATACTAATAAGAGGACATTTCTGAATTAATACTGTTCTCTCTGAATCAATACTGTTCACACTGATTCCCTAAACGCCTACTATGTAAAAATCAATCTCCATATTCCATGTGTCTATGATATTCAAAATTCCTTTGTATTTATAACAAAATACTGAACAAAAATGATTGTACACCATTCTATCCACAGAAAATGAAACAAAGATTTCTTCTGTATCTCAAAATACATTTAATAAAAACTTCCCCTACATCCGGATGAGTACTGGACATTAGAAAGTTACTACGTCTAAGAAATCTGACAAAAAAATGCAAGAAAAAATACAGCCATAATATGATCCCAAATTTAATTAGATTCAGCAGTCAAATAACTAATCAGTCCAATTCGCCCCAGCACCTAAACTTTGGATTTATCTTCTTATTCAAGGCCTCTGTCTTACTACCACGTTCCGTACTTCAAAAACTCTCTTTGATGATCATCTTGCTCCGGTTACTTCCCAAGTACGGTTTTCCTATAGAAAGGAAGAAGATTCGAAGATATGAAGGAACAACTTCCATCACTTAAACAGAAGCGTAACGGGAAGAAAATGCGGCGAATGCAGTCTATAGCAAGAGCAATATTCAGTACAAGCGACAAATCGATCAAGTGGCAACGTGACAGCTAAAGCATGGACATTCACATACACATTTATGGATGTATCCCAAAATATATGATCATAAGTATACGTGCTTGAATCATGTACATGATACAAGTGCATACGTGTATTCATGCGCAATCAATTACACGGACAACCACCGACGTATAAAATATGAAAAAGAGACAACAACTATAAGCTCTCTTCAAATTTCGTTCAAAGAACAATGACAAAAACCTCTGCTTCCCCAACAGGCGAATTGCCGGGTCCCTTTAATGGAGGCAAAACAGCAAATTGCAGGGGAAGATTAGAGGCAAAGTAGCCGGTCATCAAAAGTTAATGTACAGTCAGTCATCGTAAACGATTAGGCCACACTTTTAGAAAATCCCCTTGCACCATATCCCCCCCCCCTCCTCTCTCTCTCTCTCTCTCTCTCTCTCTCAATCTCTCTCTCTCTCTCATCTCTCTCTTCTCTCTCTCCTCTCTCTCTCTCTCTCTCTCTACACAGACGGCTCCAGGGAAAAAACATGAAAATTATCAATGCAGCATATCATATATAATAAAAAATTAGTTTTAAACATGAAAACATATGTATATGTGTAAGTATATGTATATGTATACATACACACAACCATATATTTTATATAATATTTGCACATAATGCACAGTTTATAATCAAACATGCAAACCTGTTATGGTATCACTATACATTAATTTATTTTCATTATTATGCGACGGAGAGAGAGAGAGAGAGAGAGAGAGAGAGAGAGAGAGAGAGAGAGAGCGAGAGAGAGAGAGAGAAGAAATGAAATGTTAATGCGTGCCAATGGTTGGGTCAAAGCCCCAAATGCGGACGAGGCAGAGACCACCACCCTGGAAGAGGAGGCTGTCTGTGCCTGCGTTCCTACAAGAAGCCAAGCCCACGTCCTATCAGTTCCCAAGCAAGAAGGCCTAACCGAAGGCCTTATCACTGCAGCGACCTGCTGTGTACATTGCACAACACCACCCACCAAACTTCAATGCAACAACGTCCTCGTGTACTAATCAATACACTCCATACCTCCACCAAAACTACACAACCAGCCACTGACTGACTCCCCTCTCCCCCTCCCCTCCCCTCCCCCTCCCCTCGCCTCGCCTCGCCGCTCTTCCTCCGCCGTCGCCACACCGCCTCAAGTGCAGGCTCCTCCTTCATACGACTGCCGCTGAGCGCCTCTGCCTCAACCTCCCGAGATTTAAAGGGTTTTCGGTGTGACTCGCATATATGGCAATCAGACATGATACCGGAAGATAGAGATCTCATTCCCTTGGAAAATAACGCGTAATAAATACTGACTTCTTAGACTTGATTCTATTTTCCCGTAGAACAAGGCGCTCGCTCGGAATGGAAATGGCATCACATGCCATCTTTAAACTCGGTCAATTTATCATTTTCTTTATCCTACTTGGTAGCAACCAAAGTAAAATTAAAGCAAACTTGAATGGACTGACTACATTAACATACATTCTTTTAAAAAGTCAGCAACCTCGGGACAAATCACAGTCAATGTAAAGAATTGCACCATGACACTATGGACATTATTCCAATAACGTAATCACCATACCTAATGAAAAATGGCCATGCGCTCTCTCCCTCTCTCGTGGTCAATGCCCCTTTGCCCAAGGGAAGTAACGAAAAACCTCTCTACATCTCACGCGTGAAGGTGGGTGCCGTGATTCAAACTAAGCGTCACTAATCTCAATGACCTCCGTGAGTTAAGAATCAGATCTTCAAACATTTTCCTTGATTACTTTGGGTGTCTGCGCAAATATGGAGGTCAATTTGAAAAAGGAAAACAATAACATACAAAATAAACTGATCATGAGGTCAATATTATTTGAACTAAAAATGCTACATCCAGAACATTCTTCACAAAAATGACACCGACTGGGGTCTCAGCAAGCGGACAGTGAGATTGAGGGGCACTTCAAAAAAGCAAAACATAAATTGGCTGGATGTACAAGTCGCAAGAAGCAAAATGTATACGATAACTTATAGAACAGCAGAATATTAATATGCAAAATTCCAAAGTCAGCAGACAATTAAACAAACATCTTCAAGCGTTTCGTACGGCACACTTGAAATGCTTCTCAGTCTCCAACAGAAATTTTCTTTTGCTTTTCGATTTAGTTACTGTACACTCGAAAATGTTTCATCTGAGATTTCCAGTCATGTCCCTACCTTGACATTATCCACTATTTAAGACGTGAACGTTGCATTGCACTCGAGTGTAAGAGCTGAGAGAAAATTTACTGAGCCCTGCCCCAATCCCAACTTACCAGTCAAGAAGAAGTCTCGAGAAACGGAATGACGTCAGTGATCAAACTGAGATGGAAGTACACCAGAGAGGAACAGTCTGTGTCTCTGAGCCGAATTTTAAAAGCTACCGAACTATGAAATTGAACGACATAACACACATTTGTACTACATATCACTTTGACCTAGTAGTAAAAGTACATGTAGGAATGTTTCCTTGGCCAAACGACTCCTAGGAGCCTTTATGAATGTTGCAATTTGTAATGATATTGACGAGTGGTAACCTGACATGACAACACACTACCGTAAGTGCAACGGTGCAGGGGTCTGCTCTGGCGGGGGAAGGCCACATCAATATTTGGCCCCTTCTTGAAATCTCCCCATTTAAAGGTGACTTATTATGCTCTTAGTCCGTAACCCTCATGATGGTGAGGATGAATTTATGTGATGACTTGCGATGCCTCATAAATAGGTAAATTATAATTAGTTTTACCCCAAAAAACCGTTCTCATATGTTGACCAAACAAATAAAAGGATTTGCAACAAACCAGTTCTTACGGTTTTCTTAACAACCAAACTCGAGAGGAATCGTGTAGAGAATCACAGTTTTCACTCTATCGCAGCCATAAAACTACTTCAGGGCAAACAAATACATGTTACCAACCAACTTATAACTCAGTAAACACTAAAAGTTCATAACCGTCAGGAAAACCACAATTCAAAGATCAATGACATTCAGCATTAACATGCAAGACAAATAAATTATATACGACACTTTAATAAGAGCCGTTTCCCATAACAGGGGGCAACTAAAGAAGAAACAAAATCACAGTCCCTGGTTTAGTCATCTTTTAACATACGTCTGAATCGCAGGTGAATCCTCGGACCTAAAAAAACATTCGTTGTAACAGCCGGTTCGTACACCTATACAAACTGCCACAAAAACATACAGCGCAATGCATTACAATTACAGAAATGGAAACAGTCCCACCACATCAGAACTCCATTAATATTCAGTACAGTGAAATTCATAAAATGTAGACCCGAAACACAATTCTATTTCCCAAAACATACATGAATTTATATCTGAGTGTATCTACGTGAATATTCTCGTATGTGTGCGCATATATATATATATATATATATATATATATATATATATATATATATATATATATATGAGGGAAAGAACAGGACATAAATATGCACATGAAAGTACGTGTTTCATGACCACTGCATATGTGTATGTATGTATGCATGTGTACATATATATCGTGATATACACATACATACATACATACATACACATGCATAAGTATATATAATGTGCCCATTGTCATTTGCGTTAGATATTAAATTTGCAAGTGAAACGAAAGTATTTGAAATGTGAAGAAAATGAAAAAGAAAGCGAAGATATCGAAGGGGGAGAAGGGGAAGGGGGAAGGGGGAGAGTAGGGGGAAGGGGGAAAGGAGGGGAAGGTGGAAGGGAGGGGGAGGGGGAGGGGGAAGGGAGGGGGGAAGGGCAAGCCAGACACCAATCCTTCTAAGGATCGATAATTGTTCTTGAAGAGAAATGTGTGTAATTGGTTCACGGAACTTCAAAAACTTGGTTAAAATATTCTAAAGGGGGTCAAACGACAAACAAAACTTCGCTTCGTCTACAACTGAAATCTCTTGCAAGATCATTCATTGAATCATTTTCAAATATCTTGGTCCAGTCGCAAACGAACCCACACATCATCAAGAATTTGTTATTAAAAACAGCAAATAAGGAAACTCGCCAAAATGATCTAACTTCAACAGTCACTGAACAAATGGGTCGCAATGAAAGATTCCAGTGGCCGCCTATAAGCAAAATAAACGCTGGAATTTCCTCCGTACTTGAAAGCCGTCGCCTACAGCATTTGAGCCACGAACTTCCTGCCGTTTCACGGTTACGTAAAATACAAAGCTTGTGACCTGGTTTATAGATGCTTCATAATGATATGATGCTACAAACGACGTGACTTTCAATACCGAGACCACATTTCATGAAGCTGGTCTTTACTTGAAGATAACCATATCTAAAAATACCCAAACACGTGGAAATCCAACAAACCAACCCGCAAAAAAAGTGGGGAGAAAAATGTGAATAAAAGATTAAAAACGCAACGAGTAGAGAGAAGTGGCACTAGAAGTAAAAGAGACAATAGGAACCCCTTGAAGGTGGCTACACTTCTATCTCCTACCCACTTGACAACTACTCATATTACACAGGAATCATCCGTCTCTCTCTCTCTCTCTCTCTCTCTCTCTCTCTCTCGCGGAATGAATACCCCACCAGGAAATTAAAAACAAGGCTTAAGGATTGAAGCTTCCCTCTGCCCTGTCAATATTTTGCCTGAACATGCAAGAGGATACACAACGAAAACAAGGCGTGATCCTACCTTCAGCTTACTCGGGACGCGTGCAAGATTTTGCCCTCACGCTCAAGTTGTAATAATTATATTACTGTTTTAACAAAAATTAAAAGGTGCTCAAGTCTACGGTAAAATGAAGCCTTGTTTCACAAAAAACTAAGATAAATGCGCCATATTTCATTAGAAATATTTTATCTGTACTGGTTTAACATGCCCATTATTTATTTTTTACACTTTCAATCTAATAAATAAATCATAAAGATCCATCCTAAAATTCTCAACTCGAAACACCTTTTCCTCTCTCTCTCTCTCTTCTCTCTCTCTCTTCTCTCTCTCTCTCTCTCTCTCTCCAATATACATATAAACTAAATAAATAAATAAATATATATATATATAAATAAATATATATTATATATATAAATATCTATATATATATATATATATATATATATATATATATATATATATATATATATATATTATATACGAAGCAAGAGTCGGTAACAATTTCAAAGAAGAGGAAAAACGACAAAAACGATTTGAGGACAACAAGACTGACTGCTGATGTCGAAGGTGAAACGACAGAGGACAATGCCGGAGACTATTTGGAAATTTGTAAACAAAGGCGATCCTAGGCTTGCTATTTGCATTAATATATAAAAGCAATAATTACGGTTATACTGATATCTCTAGTCTTTCCCTGTCCGTTAAAATTTTTTCTTTTGCATAAAGTTTTTATTATAGTGCTCCACACAACACCTATCACTCTCTCCTCTCTCTCTCTCTCTACCAAATAGGAGAGGGAAATAGGTGAAGTCAGTGGACCGACAGAGAAGCAGAGGCAACGGCAACTTATCGCGTCCGAAAAGACGAAACTTAGTCAAATGTTCGCGAGAGACCGTATTTAATACCTAATTCGTACGCCTCTCATCGATCCAGGATAACGAGGAACCGGGAGAAGGATGGGAATGACACGTCCCGAGGAGGGTTAAGAGGAGTCGAGTAAGGAAGACGAGAAGGAAAGAACTGGACCAACGACGAGGAAAGCGAAAACTCGAGGACTGACGGATTGATAATAGTACTCTGACGTTGACGCCACGTGAGAGAGAGAGAGAGAGAGAGAGAGAGAGAGAGAGAGAGAGAATTATACAAAATGCCTTGAAAGAGAGAGAGAGAGAGAGAGAGAGAGAATTATACAAAATGCCTTGAAAGATAAGAGTATATTAACATTACGTCAAAAATAAAGAAAGGATTTATAACCTTTTCGGATGTCATATACAATTTGCAAATAAAATAGGATTTGTGAAATTAAGTTGTCTAACGAATATGTCTACACCTAAAAATCAATTCATCTGATTGTAGCCCCTGAGACACTAACTCTAAAATATAATCTTTAGTATAAGTAAATCCTGATGACTGAATCCCACATCAGTAATAGTATGATAATAATAATAATTCACCTAAAAAACTATATCCATCAACAGCACTAATATGTATTTGAAAAATAACTGAAGTGTACAATACAGTTAAGTTACTTGGTCAAAGTCTTCACGAGAAAGGTGGATAATTTAAATGTTTTGAGGATAAGTACCAGATGGAAAATGTTACTTTCAAAGCACAAAATCCTACGTTCTACAACCTCCGACCATCACAGATGAAAATACTATTTCAAAATCGCCACCATAGTCATTAAGAATAAAACGAATAGAGTCAGAACAGCAACACCTCCTTATTCTCAAAGAAGTTAATCAATAACAGTAGAGAGAGAGAGAGAGAGAGAGAGAGAGAGTTATGTCACCAATATAATCATGGAAAGGAGGATGGGTCAGAAAGATTGATGGAAGGGGAATGGAAACGCCAGATATCAAACTGGCCCCGTTATCCCACGTGGGGAAAGGGAAAGGGAAAGTCTTATTCCTCTAAAGGGAAAGGGGAAAGGGAAGAGGGGAGAGAAGAGAGAGGCTGAGGGAGTGGGGGAGAAAGAATCCGACTACTGGACGCGAGAAGCGGAGGCCAAGTCTCGCCAATATCGGAGAAAAGAACAATAATAACCAAAGTGACAGGCGGAGGAGAGAACAGAAGAGGCGCTGGGACCGATGGATGCAGACAGAATGTGTCAGTTGCTTTCGTTTTCGCGTGGGACTTTCCCCTTCCGTACACAGCTGGTCAAGGATACGACGAGGGATTTTCATAGGAGGGGGTCATTTCCATCCAAAAATAGCTTCATGTGGCTTCCCATAGAATTATGTTGATGTAGGTAACCACAGCCGTTAAATTTTGGACAATCATCCATGATGGAAGAAAACGTAAGGAGGCAAATACGATACAACAACAACAACAACAACAACATAATAATAATAATAATAATAATAATAATAATAATAATAATAATAATAATAATAATAATAATTCATGCTTAAGTTCAAAGTAATTCTGGTCCATACATCAACACAAACATGCACGCGCGCTCACACACACACAACATTATATTATAGATATATATATATATATATATATATATATATATATATATATATATATATATATATAGTGTATGTGTGTGTAGGTAGATAGATAGACTGATACAGATAATTTCGCGCGGCATACATAAAAGTGCAAATGATAACATTTTACTGTCTGTGAAAGGGCCTGTATACTGGACAATTGTTTGCTATTAACACCTGATCCACAATCAGAAAATCTATAGGAGTCACAAAGGGAGAGAGGGGGAATTCCCCAAAGCCAGGAGGGGTGTCAAAGTTCCTCCAAAAAGGGGGAGCGTGTACTACAGTGGATACGGAAAGCTTGGGATTCTAGGGATATGGAAAGAAACCAAAGCAGCAGACCATAATCAATAAAACAGAAATATGGCTGAAGTGCGACATTACAAATATTCGGGTGCTTTTGAAGTACGGAATTACAAATATTCTGGAAAAGATACATGGAAAGAAACAAAGCATAAAAAAACAAATATGTTTAAAGTACGACATTAACAGTATTCGGAAAAGAATACATAAAATATTTATTCCTCAAACAATAATGAAAACGATTCCCACTGGTAGAAAATGGATTTCCCAAATACTGACAAAATTCATAATAAGAGGAAGGGTCACAATAAGAGGATGGGTCACAATAAGAGGAAGAGTCATAATAAGAGGAAGGGTCATAATAAGAGGAAGGGTCATGATAAGAGGAAGGGTCATAATAAGAGGAAGGGTCACAATAAGAGGAAGGGTCATAATATGAGAATGGGTCATAAGAGGATGGGTCAGACTGATATGAAACGTAGTGAACAACCGGCTTGAGGTTAAATTTACCAAAGCTAAAACTAGCTACCTATATTTCTGAAACTTTGGGAATAGTAAATAGCAAGAGAAATTCAGTGTCTTTACTTTACAGTCAAAAAAGGACTAATCTTTATAACAATTCAACGTTACATTACATTTGAACACACACACATAAACACGAAAAAAATGTGCGAAGAATAACTATCATTATTATTCTCGAGGTGTTACATATTATAACAAATATTCTTAGCCATAACAGAGCAACCATTAATTTTTTTTCAAGACAAATGTTAGAATGTGAAAAGGAAATCACTTATGTGAAATTATGTGCAATTAAAAAAAAATAAATGCTCCTCGCCGTGATAAAGACGTAAGATCCTTATGAAGGCAAACGGATGAGTCTTATGGAGCAAACCCAAATTGATTAGTCACAAGCAGTCTACCACAGTTGGTTACATCTCCGTTACTTCTTTCCTTGGGGATTTCGAAGAGCAACATTTTATTTAGATGATCATAAACGCTAGTGATTTCCTAAACAAGTATTTCTTCGCAAACGAATGAAAACAATGGTTAAATAAATATTTTCAGGCAAATGGGCAGGTAAAACAGCTTGAAAGATGCAGGGATTTCCCTAAGAGAGAGAGAGAGAGAGAGAGAGAGAGAGAGAGAGAGAGAGAGAGAGAGAGAGAGAGAATTCAGAATATTTACTGTTCACAATTTGGAGAGAGACAGGAAAAACAATTTTTTTTTTAGGTAAATTTCATGAAAGAAGCGACACAGCCTTATATACTGCATCCCAGGGACTGTTCAAAACAAATCAACTGACCTACCTACTACGACAACGGGACACCACCAGCACACGATGCACTAAAATAACAATGACACGATCCTAACGATTTTCCCGATGCCCGGGCAGCTGCCACAACGCCTGCCAGGTACGGCCAGGGCTACACCACTCTACTTCGGTACTTTTACCCCATCATCCACAAGGCATCGTCAATTTATATGACTATAAATAAAACACGTATACAGATCATGTATGTATACATAATATATATATATATATATACATATGTATATATATATATATATATATATATATATATATATATATTATGATTTTGTGTGTGTGCGTGCGTAGCAAAAACTATTCTGGGGGTAATAAACCCCACGTTTAAACATACTGTCGTCCAGCCAGGGGCCAGCGTCTCTTACCACTGCCCTGTCCCGTGCATGAGTATGCAGAACGAAGATACCTTGATTCGACCTTACGGGTGATAGCCAATGTCACGTTCCTAAATTCCTACGGTCATGACCTGCCTTTCTGACCCTCTCGTACATTATCGTCATTTTTGGGGTATATTTAAATTAATGTGTAAAGAGCAAATATGCAATCACTCATTCGTGGAGATTTTATGTAAACCGAGAATCCTAAAATAATCAACACAGCAGGCCAAAGCTTGCAACTATGGATTTAAACCTTACCTGCAGTTCAGTTCAACTTTTCACAAGTTTTAGTCTCTCTCTCTCTCTCTCTCTCTCTCTCTCTCTCTCTCTCTCTCTCTCTCTCTCTCTCTCTCTCGTTCGCATCTGATGCATTACAAGTAAAATTGCCGAAGCGAGTTCATACGCCGTGGGGGACCGGACATAAAACTGGAGGGACCTTTTTGACCCTCTCCTCCATCCCCTCCCCCATTTCCCTTCACCTGTCCCGGTAATGACGCTAAATATCGATTCCCTTCCGTTTTGTTTCACTGTTACCAAGGCGGAGCAGACGGTGTTATTCGTCAATTAATGTTTAAACTATCCACAAAAGCATTATGTTCAAGAGCAGGTAAAAAATAAAATAATAAAATAAAACACTATATGCATCGATTCAACTACGGAAATTCGAGCCAAATCTGGCATGGTCATAATGATGAACAGGTTCCAATAAAGATCTGAAATGGGGAGCATCACCTCTTGAACAGCGCGACTTCTAAACTTTTCAATGTAGCAACTAAAGGAAAGATGAAAATATCAATCAAGTCAGTTACAAGACTGATTCATCTACCAACATCATGAATGAACCACAAGCGGAACAAAATGAAACTTGCTGTTGTCTAGTGAAAGACCTACTTGCGAGTCAATACTCATTCTAGTCCATTATTCTTTTCCAGATCTTAATCTATATATCAAGTATCGTACTAAATTGGATTCAAACGCTCGAGAATTTGGCAAATAAACTGAGGTAGAATTTATCTTAAATCCTGCTGAATATATACAACTATACACAAACTATATATATAATATATATAATATATATATATTATATATATATATATATATATATATATATATATATATATATATATATTATATATATAATGATACACATATAGTTATTCTACGTAATGGAAAATAACAAGGGAACAAAAGAGATCAAACTTTTCCGATACCTGGCACACAAAACTGAAAATTGATATTATTAGCATAATACCGGTATAATATAGGTTCATCATCATTTTCCCATCAACTATGTAGAGCAATAATAAACAAGAAATTAGATACGCTGACATCTACGCAATAAACCACCTCTTTGGGTGGCAGCCGGTTCAGGCTGAATGAGCTGGATTGAAGGCGTCACATCGGTGTGAAGCAGCGTGGTCAGAAAAAAGGTTTCCTTACTTCTTATCAAGAGGAGACATTGTGATTGGCACTAAACGCGCAGGTCACTTATTGACCACACGAGTGTACTTTTCCCGTGTTAATGACAGCTGGTTCTTTAAATAGCAGGGGGATTTTTTCATCATTTTCATTTCACTAAGCTTCGTTGATAATAAAGTGACAATGACAACATCAAACACGACAAAGTGCACGAAGACACCACTGTAAACGAAACCGTTCGTGACGCTATATTTAACTTCGAGAAGGCATCATAACTAACCCAAATAGAGACAAGATGGTCAGATAGGCAAAAGAGCTCGTTCAATATCATTCTAAAAGAGGGACTGACAATAGGACTCAACCTTCCAATAAAAAGGGTGGGGCGAAGAAGTGGCACGTGTCAGTCCAGACTCTAGAGAAATCTGGACCGTCAGCAAGCCAGATGTTTTGTCAGTTTACTTGAAGAAAGTCTGGGGATGAATGCCTGGAAATCAATAATCATCAACCGATGACCCAGCTGAATGCGCCGTCAAAACTACGTCACTCAATCAGGGAACGCGAAAGCACCGTGACAATGAAACGCAGACAACACGGTAGTACATTATGTACTAGCCATTCCATCTCGTCTCCAATCACTCATCGCTGAAGAGGCCAGCAAGGTTAACTCGAGCATTAACAATGCCCTCTAGCAATAACTAAAGAGCTAAAGTCTCGTCTTCCCTCGAGCTGACATTGTTGCTGGTGCTGGCAACTACACATGCCGGTGCTTCGCTCCCGGTCGCATTCTTCATCGGCGTCGCAGTGGACGCTCCCTGCACGCCACTTCGAACGCACGATTCCTATGGCTTCTCGTGGTTACGGGAAAACTATTATGACTCCGTCGTAACTTGCAAGCTTTCATATTCATAAACATAGTACATCCTCTTTACAGCCGTCAGTGAAGTCCAATATTCTCTCTCTCTCTCTCTCTCTCTCTCTCTCTCTCTCTCTCTCTCTCTCTCTCTGTGAGAGAAGAAGAAGCGGGAAGATGTCACCTCTTTAAGGCAATGAAAAGGCACTAAAAACTACAGCAATAACCCCAATTGCCTATGCCCGTTGGCCGTTTGATTGATTGATTGATTGGTAATTATGAAAGTTAGGTCTTGAGGACCAAGCGCCGGAACCCATCAGGATTATTCAGCGCCCTAATGAACATGAAATATAAAAATGAGTATGATAAATTATGAATAAATGAAAGATGAGACCTGATGAAGAAGCAGCAGAAACAACAGAAACTAAAGCAACAGCACAGAGAAGAAAGGTGCCAAAGACAAAAATCAAGGACCAGTTAGCCGTAGCCACTACTGGATGCCAAAGGATTCGTGGTGATTCACGTCGGCGCTGCGTCCTCACCACTACACCTGATTCCAACCAAAACCCATTTCGAAGATTAACTTCGATTCCTTTGACGTCTCCAATGGGACACACAAAGCAGAACTTGTGCAAACATTTTGATGTTGTAATCAATGGATCTCATCGTTATATTCACCTGATACATGCATTCCAAAAATCCTAAACAATGATGATGATGATGATAATGATTACATTTAAAAGGAATGTAAAATCAGAACATTCTACCAACATGAGAAGAGATATCTCTATTTAATCTGAAGTGTGGAAACATAATTGTTATTTCTGTGTTCATGAAATTTTAATATTACAATCACGCTACACTAAGACTACATTTTTTTCAGTATCAATTCAAGATGGGTTGACATGACTCCGTGTCCCTGTATCTCCATGAAACAGACATCAAAACTGGCAAGCTGTCCACATGGAGATGGGCTGCTAAAATGACGTTTCTATGAAAAGATGGGTCGTTACGACCAACTGCATCTCCACAAAGATGGGCTAAGAAGAAAGGAGCACACGTTTCAGCAAAAGGAATGGATAGTAAGCTGCAACTTTCTGCATACAGATGGTTAGCTTTCATTCTAATAGGTGAAGGTTGGATGTTGAGAAGACCATCCTAAAAACCGAGAGTAAATATTCCGCATAATTCTAAAGCCGAAAAAACTTGCCATGAAAACAAAACTTGAGGAAAGTACTCTACGTACAAATGCTATGAATAACTTCTGGGAGTGTCTTCAATAGTCAACGGAAAATTACTACACAAATCTTGAGCTGAATGAGGTTTTCTGGCCATGCTGCGAGTCATTCAGATAATCTCACACAGATTTCCTGATAGCATAGCATTTCAAGTCAACAGAACAACTACGTAAGCATCTTGCGAGTCAACTGCAGACGGAACCCGCAGGCTGAGTTCATAACTCTCATTCATCATCACCGAGGAGGTCTCTCTCCAGGCGGAGTCTTTTGCTTTATTTCAAACAATTGAACATTAAAGCTGAGCAGATTTACTCCGAAGCATCTCAATACTGACACAGACTCTTTTCACAATAGAATTCGACTTCTGCATAAAAGCAATCCGCCTGATTTAGGCAGCATTTTCTCGATACACCCGTTATGACAGATCGTGTTTCATTGTGCTTTTTAATATTACAAAATAAGTGAAATGAGAGGCTTACTACAACTTTCATTTCAACAGAGAGAACCGAGAAGACCGAAAGATAAAGCAAAATCATCACTAGATAAAGATATCGGTGATCTCAGCACACATAGGAAAACAAGCTTACGGAAAATCTCCAATTTCATGGAAAGAACCACAAAACCACCTGAAAAAAAAAAAACGCGACGTTATATAGTCTAGACAGAGAGAGAGAGAGAGAGAGAGAGAGAGAGAGAGAGAGAGAGAGAGAGAGAAAGAGAGAGATTCTTGGAGCAGATCTGGCACAGCTCGCACCGTAAAGAAGGCATGCACCTACACAGACCACAGACTAACAAACCAGACCAAGACCATCAGAAAACAGACTCCATTCCACCATCGAGGCATCAGGACATTTTTTTCTAATGATGTGTCTACCCCAATGCAAGGAGGACGCAACGCTGTGTTGTAATTCTAGTCCGATTCACCGATAACAAAGTTTCTTGAATTACACCACGCTTCGCCGCGACAAGCCCTGCCTCTGGGAAAAGTCACTAAGAATCCGCAAACAAAGCCAAGTTGTGTTCACGAGGTCTTACTTCCTTACTAACGAAAAGCTTAAGTGATATAAAGGCCTGCCCGCCTCATACGAATATTAAATCTGGAAGAACAAATCTACCTCACAATGCGGAGAGAGAGAGAGAGAGAGAGAGAGAGAGAGAGAGAGAGAGAGAGAGACTAATTGGCTACCTTTAGCGAATACCTTTATATCTTACTCGTTGGAATTCACCATTGGGTTATTTTTTGTCGAGAGAGAGAGGGAGAGAGAGAGAGGTACTTATAAAAAACGATGGCTCCACAAAAGTGATTTCCATAGACAAACTAGGCGTATAAGTTCATAATCCCTTTGGTGTAACAATACAATAAATGTTAATTGCAAACATATTGGAATGACAAAACCCAAAAGTATATCCAGCAAAAAATTATATAATAAAACAAATAAAAAAGGAACTCGACTACTAATTTTAGTTGGCAGTGTATCACACACTAATATATATATATATATATATATATATATATATATATATATATATAGACAACAGTTTAAACCCTTACAGACGTATTTAAATGGCAAAACAAACTAGCTAGAGATTATGAATCATGCTACTATATCTGCAATTATCAAAAACGATAAATTTAGAACATCAGAGTACAAATTTAGCATTAGGATATTCAAACGGTTTTTCTAGAGCTATGAAAACCAGCCTCTAAGTATACTATGTACAATCACTATGACAGCAGCATTACCACCAACGCAAAATTCACTGATCGATTACCTAATTACCTTGGTCTGCACTTTGGAAAGATCACGGGCCTATCCACTAAATCAAGTACAGGGAAGAAAACAAGTGATCAGCAACTTTTCGAAATATTACAGAAAAGACCATTTCTTAAGACCACTTGTAAATCACGCAAATTGACTGAAGAAACGTAAATTGAGAGACAAGAGAGCGAAAGATCTGACGCTAATCTAGACGTGAAGTTTTACCCATGAATGAGCGAAGATGTGAGAAAGCACTCAATATGAAGGCTACACATCTGTTACAAAACAATGACCCTAAACCGGGCGGAGAAAGCTGAATGCTGATTCAACTGAATCCAATACGAAAAAGGCTATTCGTCCTTCATTTTCATGGGGAGGGAGGCATCTGAGAGGCTTTTAGTGTCAGATTTTTTCTTTTAACGCAAAATTTCTAGTTACAATCTAAATGTGGCTCTCGACTAAGTAACCTTGCAGATTAAAAATGAATCGCCATTTCTATTTTTAGAAAAAAAAAAATTGTATATGATAACTTTGGTGGAAAAATTTCCTCAACAGTTAATTTCACACTGTGGTCGATTTGCAAAAGCAGTGACATCACCAGATACTGATGATCAGCCGAGCAGTTGCTCTGCCTAAGCGACATTCGTCCTTTCAATGTGATTTCCCCTCGGTCCCCTTCAGATGATCCCGAGGATGCTGCTTTGCCCAAGGCATATTTTGATAAACAAACAATATTTACGAATGTAGCCGACGCTACATATATGAAGATGGACAAACAACTGACAAAGTAAAGAATATAGGTGGAAAAGGGGCTCACTATTCAAGGCATCAAGTTCAATAAACCACTTCTTTTAAAATACGTACACAAGTGATCATTCTATTTCAAATAATAATATGGTGTAATATGTGTTACCACATCCCAAAGACAAATATGGACAAGATGAACTAAACACAATGATATGAGAGAGAGAGAGAGAGAGAGAGAGAGAGAGAGAGAGAGAGAGAGATTATGTCCTACAATTTGCAGTATCCTTATCTCCCTTAGACAATTCTTGTCCATCGCCCAAAAATCCCCTTCCTCCAAGAGTGTTTTCATTAGCACACTCACTCTATCTCCCCTTCCACTTCGGTTAGTTATTCATTCGCTACTAATCCTACTCCAATATTCACCACCGTCCATCTATCCCCCCATCGCAGAAAAATGGCGGCATGGATATCACGTCAACCAAACTCCATCAATATTTCTCTCTCTCTCTCTCTCTCTCTCTCTCTCTCTCTCTCTCTCTCTCTCATACTCTTCTACCCCTTCACGGCCAGACTGCATCTTGAGCCCTGAAAGGAGTCTCTCGACCCTATTGTTTTCTTCCCCTCTACACACACCCTGCTTTTAAATCCACAGCCTTTATTTTCCTACTCTCTCTATGGCGCTACAATGAGAGAGAGAGAGAGAGAGAGAGAGAGAGAAGGGGGAGAGGGGGGGCGCAATTTCGCTTTCCTTTTTTTTTTTTTTTTTTTTTTTTTTTTTCTTCTTCAAGCGAACACCCAATCCTAGAAATATCCTGGACGGTGATAACCCAGAGCTTCCATAACGAATGTGTGAAACAGCACACCTGCGGTTCAACTCCAGAGCCCTCTTCCGTTTCTCGACGACCAAGGAGCTGTCCAAAAAGTAGCAATACTATTAACATTCACATACAACCATCATCACAGCAACAAGGTATCACACATGACAACAATGAACAAAACCTTCACCTTCCAATACAAAGTACAGATGAATGAATGCACTGCGTCATCCAGTTCTCAACGAGCGTCATTTGATATTTTTAGCAGGGTCAAAGATTTCTATATCACACTATAAAGAACGGAACGAGGTTTCTGATGGTAATGGAAATCATTCTTGATATACAATAGCCACTATCAAAACCCATGAATAACGAAAACTACAAAAAACAAAAGAAAATGGAGAACATCGACATTTTAAAAATGACATCCGGATGACACCATCTTCATGAACATCGAAGACCAATCAGATGAAATATAATTGAACCTGGTACGAGAGCCACACTCTTCAGCAGGAATGGGAGCACGATAGCATTAGCCCAACGCATCAAAAAATGACACAAGGACCGAAAAATAGTGACAAGTAACACTACATCGAAAAGAACTGACTGGAATACTACGAATTTTCATCTTCACGCAACTGACGAATTCTCAACACGTACTGGAAGTGTAAGATGTGTTTTTCTATATATGTATGTATGTATGTATGTATATATATATATATATATATATATATATATATATATATATATATATATATATATATATATCAGTTTACATGCTTCCATTAATTTTATTGGTCTAAATAAATGTGCACGTACAATGCAGCCTATTTTTAAACACACTCCACGTAAATAAGAAAGTCTTCAAAATAAGACATTAATGAAAGGCCAAACATTCACGTTATATCTCCCAAACACCACTCCATTATGTACTAGCAACAAACTTTTGACAACTTTGTATGTGTGTGTGTGTATGTGTGTGTGAAATTCATCAAGCATTATCAAGGTTGTAATCTAGTTGAATCTATCCAGATAATCAAGTAAAAAGTGGCAATATCAGTAACAGAAAGAATCACAACATATTTCAACGAGCTCACAATACCAATGCAGCAATTATTAAATACGAATAGTTTCTGCTAAGTACACAATTTTTAAAAGAAAATATTTTCCATTTTTGAATAAATTTAACCGTTCAACAATGAAAGTTTAATGAAAGTTTAAGAACATAAAAAGTATACCCTACAATGTATGCATACGACCCAAACTAAATCCGAGAGCGCTGAAGCATAATTCAATAAATCGCGCAATAATTAATTCTCTTAAAACCACCGCAGCACATGCCATAATAGCCTTCGATCACGGCGAGAACATGAAAAACACAAGTGATCGTCTGTCTCACACATTTTGAGACCCATGACAGGTTACTGCATGATTCCTAGATGAATGGAGACTTCGTCCAGATCATCTCACACATATTTGAGAGTTATCAATCCGACAACGATGAACCCCGATTCACTCAAAATTCTTTATGAAACACTAAAAACGAATGATAATGTCGTACTGCTGCATCACCTACCAAATGGGTATTCAATAGCAAAGTTAATGTACAAGCAACCCACATACCATTAGCATTACCATAATCTATATCCCAGATATATCCCCAAGAATGTCTATCTCACTAGGAAGATTACCGCCGAAGACAGGACGAAAACAAATCATCAATCAAACCTGTCGACAGGAAACCGTCCATTAGAGAGAGAGAGAGAGAGAGAGAGAGAGAGAGAGAGAGAGAGAGAGAGATAACAAATCTGCATTGTGCGGAACTCGGTGTATGAAATCTGAATACCACTGGAAGCGCCTCATCAGACGTTATACGTAAGGACTACGCAACCTCCTTGATTGAACAAGCATCCCCCCACCCAGTGAGCCAGCGAAAGCACATCCTAACTATAAGGTTATGAGGAGAAATGCGTAAGCACAGGGGCAACGATGACAGTGCTGTATCAGATCGAAAGGACACGGTGAAACGTGGTTAGAAGGGAGACATTAATAGTAACCAAATATTGGAAATCGTTATGGGCAGGACGGGGACTCGAGAAGACAGCCAAGAGGAGGAGGAGGAGGAGGAGGAGGAGGAGGAGGAGGAGGAGGAGGAGGAGGAGGAGGAGGATGAAGAAAAGACGACTTGGTCCTCCGACATGACCTCCCTTCGTCTTCAAACAACCTAACCACCGATGTCATAAATATCAAAATAAGGAAGCTGATGGAGAACAACTCATCACTGAAGTTCTTGCACGCTTATTACAAGCGCACTTATAGAGTAACACTTATCATGCACACACTCATTCTCCCGCTCACAACACCACTGGATGCACAAAAAATTCTGCTTTCTGCAATCACACAGAAAATGGAACGAAACAGAAGAAAAAATGGTTTCCTGTCGAAGGGAAAGTGTATGAACATTAGAGAATACAGATGACCCAAAAACTATTGAAAAAACACCTACCATCATGTCCTACAAAATTGAGGTCAATTGAATTAGGCATTACCATTTAAATGTATTTTGCAAATAAGGATATTAATGGACAATTACTTTTAGTCCAGTGTGGAAAATTAATAAGTCATTCACCTGAGATATCACAATGTCTTCTAAGAAAGGTGAGTTTTGAAACTCATTTCTTATATAAAAAAAAAACTTGCTGCTGAAACTTCTATTAGATTAATTTGCTAAAACACACGAACAAAAAATGTTCGAGTAAATATCATTACTTCAGTTATTATACCTCTTTGCTTGGGGGGGGGGGGGGGGGGGACCTGACGACATTAGCGTATTCCAGCTGAGTCTTTCAAACTTATTGTCAAACACTTTTCAATTCCAGTCTGAAAACACATTTTTTGCTGAAACAAAGACACACTAGTACCTATACATCATAACAATCAAAAGCCAGAAATTACGAAAATGTATAACAAACAAATATTGTGAACTTAAAATCATTCATCAAAATTTATCTTAGATATGCAAACCTGTGATACAAAATAAATGTCTGAATCCACAGCTAAATATGAGAGAGAGAGAGAGAGAGAGAGAGAGAGAGAGAGAGAGAGAGAGAGAGAAAATAACGTTAACATTAGAAGCATATCAAAGCCTTACAAGGCAAACTGATACCAGAATTGATAAAATCTATGAGAAGGAGGACATTGGATATTCTTGCGTAGACCACCAATATTGGGTGACAGACAAAAACCCATTGACTTGTCTTCCACACGTATTTAAAGGCCCATTTTCTAGAACAAATTAAATCCTAGTAAAAATGACTGCAAATGATCACATTACTGAGGTCTTACATTAATCAGAAAATCCTTCAAGAGACAACAAAAGTGAATCGGCGAGAGCCTGTTAGAGAAAAGTGGAATTGACCAAAGCGAACGACTCCACTGACCCGGGAGACGAAGGGGGAGGAAGCAGTGAAGGTAGGCGTTACAAGATATGGCTGGCCATTGCGTCATCAACTGCATGACCTATAACAACTGAGGAAAAGATTCTTTGCTTAACCGTTTTTCGCTCCTTTTGATGGCCATGATGAGTCCCTTCATAAAATGCACAGGTAAGTCCA
The DNA here is from genome assembly GCF_015104395.2 of Macrobrachium nipponense. Taxonomy (NCBI): domain Eukaryota; kingdom Metazoa; phylum Arthropoda; class Malacostraca; order Decapoda; family Palaemonidae; genus Macrobrachium; species Macrobrachium nipponense. The sequence continues at coordinate 39,451,609 of NC_087215.1, forward strand.
TACCGGACGGTGTCATTCAGTAATGCAACTGTTCATAATACAAACACATACACACCAAAACTGTCACCCTGAGACCCCCCCCCCCAAAAAAAAAAAAAAAAAAAAAAAAAGGGGGGGGGGGGGGGGAGGCATACATAAAATATACATTTTGCGTACGGGATCTATCATAATTTTTATTGAGTTATTTGCCTGGAAGTTTAAAGTCCGTAACTTGCTCGTCCAAACGAAAAGCGACAGCAGACCGAGTCCTTCCCCTAAATTTTCAATAATCCAGAGGAATACATCAGGCCTGGACGCGGTGGCGCCTCGGCCACCATCGGAGTCGACCGGCACAAAACTGAGGGTTCCCGAAATACCTGTGACTTCCTTCTGGCTTTCACGAGATGAGACTTTTAGCACGTACGGAAATACTGAAGTTTGCCACTGCAATAAAGGCCATGAAGCATGCAAAACGAGTCACATCAGATTTTAGTTTTCATCGTAATTACTTCTCATTTCATTCTCTCGCCAAACCTTTGAAATGAGTCCTGATTTACTCTGTGAGCGTTTTGACGTTCTATTGGTGTCATTTGAGAAGCAACCATTACCAAACAACATCGATTGCAAGAGCGGAGTGGTTAGTTGCAAGAGCATTTCCCCTCATTGCCGTCTCTTCCCAAAAGGCGAGGAACATCAACCATGACTGTCAAGACGCCCCTGTGCTTGCGGAGGGCGAACGCTCGGAGGGGGACAAGTGTCACACTTAAGAGACGAAAAAAGGGGGCGGGGCAGACAGTGAAGCAGGCGGTTTTCTTCTGTCTATCCACACACCGCCACCATTACTATTATACTCCCCACCCACCCTGCCGCATGTCCTTCCGCCCAACACCACCCACCCACCCTCCACCTGTCACCTAGCACTGACAACCAGCAGTCCTGAAGGAGAGCGAGCGGCCGAAATGAGAAGGACCTCTTCTGAGCGAACGAACGGCACCACTTACCAGATTCGTTCCTTCGGTGACCATGTTGCCTAGCTCATTCCTACGGGTATGGGCGTGTCAAATGGCGTGCCATGGGCGTTGTCACTACGGGTGTGGTCACTGAGGCTCTCAGACGAAGACTGTCCGACGACCGTCACCACGGCCGCCGCACCCGACTCCCCTCGCCCGCGCAACACCGATCAATACGCCCGCGCACGTGGACACACCATCGCACGCACACACAACACTTACACGCACGCACACACACAACACACTCGCAAATGCACACACAAACACAAGGCGCATGCACGCCCCCTTCGCCTTACGAAATGTTGAACGTCTCCAGCTGCATTCGAGAGGAGCAGCTGAAAATGCAACTGGCAATCACAAGGAAGTCACAAGAACAACACTCGCGGCTTGTGTTTTATAAACTTCTCTTATTCCTCACACTCCTCTGCCTCCTTTCTTTCGCTCTCTCACGCCACACCTCACCCTGGTCCTCCATTCACTAGCACCCCCCCACCTCTCAACCTCCCCCCCCCCCACACCTCATTGCAATCGCTCGTCCTTGACGACCCCTTTCGTGTGTTGTCTGCTTTTCCCCAACTCCCGACGATAAAGCCAAACGAGCTACAAGTGTTCTCCAGGAAGAAAACAGGATTAACTCCTACGGAGCAATAAGCAGGGAAGCAAAGGACACATCTCTCTTTAACGCTGACTCACCCTCTATCGCCATTCCACGACGGAATCAACAGAATGCACTGAACGCTTGGGAAAAAATCGGAAGTCTGATCGACGTCATTTCTATGAGTCCTTTATAGAAGGGTACAGTTACAATCAAGCACAAAAGTTGAGACGAACTGACGAAACAGAAACGCAAACAACTACACAACGAATACAGCAATAATGCGTCTGCATGCGCGTGAGGAGAGAGAGAGAGAGAGAAACTGTATGCGTTAATTAAGTCACTGTTAGAGCAAAGTACAAGAAATCACCTTTTACATATAAAACCATCACTTGAAAGAAATCTAAACACTTAAGTTGAGTATGGAATATATTTTTTTTTTTTGTCAAGCGGAAGACGGAACTAAAATCAAGCAGCATACAATATAAATATCCCATCAATTCCGAAAACGTAATGCCGTAGAAGACACTGCATCTGCAGCCCTAATACAAAGTCCTCTACAAATAGAACACCACTCAATAAATAAACGCACTCCAAATACGCTCAAAAAGAAACAAGGAACAAATTCTAGAATAAAAAAGGATAATAATAATTTGCTACACATTTACCTGGTGGAAGTTCCCAATGTGTAAGAAAATTGGAAAAAACTTGAAATAAGACAGGCGGTATTGAGCCAATAACTTAGAACACCGAACGGCCGCGAGGCGAGAAAAGCAACGAACGTTGTGGTAAAATGAAAAGTAAAGGCACCGAAAATGCTCACTTAACGAGAATCTATCAGAGTGAAAAAAAGCCCTCCTACCTAACTTATGATTAAAATATGAGCAGCACTTTATGAACAAAATATTTCGTACATTTTTACCCTGCAATAATAATAAGCGGGCTAGGCACCAACGCAGCCCACACCTCTTATAATGATAAAAACGTATGAGCACATATTTCTGTCTACCGGATACGGCCAGTCGTCAAGGTATACATGAATTCTTACTTCATATCTGTCGTATTTAGTTGGTGAAGGTAATATAACATATGAGCCGATCTACAGCAAGGGCGAGTGTAACTCCACCGTCTTAAGGTTGGAGAAAATAAAAGTCATGACAACACATGGTATCTTTACACCATCCACCAATCGTTCATTATCACTGGAAAGGTGTCAACCCATAGAGTTTTCCCTATTCCTTCCAGCAAATATTGTTCACTCATACCGGGTGAAAACAATCTCCCACACTTCGTTGGCAGGGGTGAAAAGCGTGAAATCTGATCTCGACTCAATGGCTACCCAAATAAGAAAGACAGGCTTCGATCAAAACCGCAGATGGAAATACAACCATTTAAATGTTTCACTACTTGACGTTCGTACCAGTTCAGCACAACTGTTCGTATATAAGAATAAGAATGGGAGTAGGCAAAAGAAGATGGAATTTACTACGACCTCACGACTAAGTGTGTGATATGAGATATACATTCGTAGCATGCATGAGTACACACATATATATATACTATATATATATATATATTATATATATATATATATATATATATTATATATATATATATATATATATATATATAGTGACCCTCCTACTGGGGGAGTATTTCAGACAGGGTCGGATAATTCTCACCTGGAACCTGAAGAACTCCTCCTAAACATGAATCACATTCCACTTCCACAAACAGATCAGCCTTGTGGCATGTTCAGAGCTTTGTCAGAGCGACCATCCTTCTGTGTTCTATTATAATACAGCTGAGTTACGGAAATGCCGATAGATGTGAAAGGATTATATTTCCATATTCTCACAGTCAGAGGGCTTCTCGATTTTGAGGTAGACTCAAATGAAATGTTTCTTGTTCATGCTGCGCACAAGCTGACCCATCCAGATTTGCAAAAACAACAGAGAGACTACTAAAGCAGTCGTAATCTTATTCCGAAATCTAAATGAATCACTGTCAATTATAAGCTACTGGAAACATTCCTGACACTTAGCTGGGTCTTCTAATCAAGCATCTTTCAGGAAATAAATCGTCGTAAATATAAGTCCACTGGAGATTATCTAAATTATGGTTATTATTATTTTTTCAGTAGATAAAACCTATTCACATGAAACAAGCACACAGGGGCCACTGGCTTGAAATTCAAGCTTCCAACGAATGTTAGTCTCAACCACCCACTGCAGCAGTAACTGATCCTGATACAGAGCCTGGCGGAGACGTGAACCAGCGACATCTGAGAGGCATGCCACGACACTAACCATTATACCACCGATGCAGAGATAATTAATTACAATTACTCACTGGATGTAACACTACTTCTTCAACAATGTCTGGGAAATCTATCAAGTCTATCGAGAAAATCTTAACTTGGTGTCCTCATATTTTGTAATGAGATTTCAACACAAGGTTGGAACTTCTTTTAATAAAACCAATATCTAACCATCTTCACTTGTAACTATGATCTTCCTTTCAACTCATAAAAAAACTGTCCTTTTCCTGCTTTCTTTTAATGAATGAAGGAAGGGAAAATGACTACTTTCATAAAATGAGACTCGCTTAGATTATTTCCTAATTACGTCATTCATGATTCTATTAAACAAACTCCCTTGCGATGAACTATAATAGGATTTTACACTATAACACACACACACACACAGAGAGAGAGAGAGAGAGAGAGAGAGAGAGAGAGAGAGAGAGAGAGAGAGAGAGAGAGAGCTGAAAATGTTTAGGTAGACCTCAACTATCCAAATTCTCAGCGCTTAGCTATTTTTTTTTAACTCGTCCATTTGTGGGAAGCAAAAAGTTTCCGTGACAAGCAATCATTGCGCCTGTCTGCCAACTCCATTCGCAGTTGGGTTGAAAGTCACGTCCAAAACATTTTCGTCATAACAGAATGGCTACCCTGGCTGACGCGACTATAAAAATCCATTGCACTGGGTCTGTTCAGGAAACCGAAAACGATCAGACGCGTTTGACCATGTTCGGGGAAAATGTGCTCGTGTATTTCATACGATGCTAATGAATGCTGACGCCAGAAAAAAAAACGAACGTGAAAATTGCAAGACGATCTCATCTCCGAGCCTCGAAATAGCCATTAAGTAAAGGGTTTATCCGATCTGCTGTGTCCCCGTTTCCCCATTAGCAGTGTTTACATTTACCCTTCGTCTCTTTTAGCCGTCTCCTCCTTCTAGCACCTTTTCTCTTTCCTGACCTTCCCTTCCCACCATCCAGCCGTCTCAGTCTGGTCCCCACCACCTGACCAACTCCCCAGACCCCTCCCCCCATCAAGAGATTGCACCTTAATGGGCTTCAATCGCCACTAGACGTCAACAAACCCCGACAAATGGGAGGAAGAACACAAAAGTAAAAAGAGAAAAGACATGAGGGAGATAAACGGAAAATCAGCTGCTGAACTGTTCTTTAAGTTCTTGACAGACAAGCGATATAACTTCTTTTTCGAGGAGTATTTTTTAAAATTCTACTTCAAATGCTCAAAGGAAGGAAAGCAAGGCCAAGGTCTTCTTAATGGCTCCCGATACCAAAGGGCTCCTCGAGAAGATATAAGTTCCCGGGTGAAATCTCAGCGAGGGGATTTGTGTGTCTGGTAAGAAATCTCCGGATAAGAACCGAGACACTTGGCAAGCGACAAACCTTCTTTCCCTTGATCTCGGTTTTTTCGTTTTCTCTTTTTTTCAATAGCTCTTTCAGTCTTCTACTAAGAAACTTGGAAATCCCAAAGGGCAACAACTCAATAGCATGGTCACATCTTATATAGGGCTCTATTGCAGACAACACTGGCATCGCATTAGGAAAGTCCGCGGTTCGATCATGGCCTCCCCAATACCAGTCGACCTGTCAATGGTTACCAGAGTCATCCAGGATCAAGAAAACAGCTTTGGGCTAGCTTCAGCCTATGCCCCAAAACACTTGCTGAGAACCGAAAGGCTCGACCCTTCTACAGAGACCATCAGCGCAGTGAAAATATACACATATACAGGCTCAACAGTTCTAAATAACTTTAAAAACATCACCGACAGTTTTCAAAACAGCAGTGCTTCATGAGACGCAATCATCAACTGAAGTGAGATGATGTACTGTCCCCAGTCTGACCTAGGAAAATTCTAATGTTACAAAGCAACACATTAACGGTACTAACCATTAGAAAGCAAAATACAGCCATGGTAATAACGGCGATCAAACCGCCTTTTTTTTCCACGCCATCTGGCTAACAGCCAATGCACTCGGTCAACGAGATAACAGACTACACAAACACTGCACTTCAGACCAAACTTTACGCTTACACGGGCATTCTCATGAGAAGAGTTCCTTATTTCACCTCAAAACCCAGAAAGAATCTCAACCAGAGGAACTTAGCGGAGTATTCCACGACAAATAAAACACGGAAAAGACGAAAAACTTGGGTCAGAGAGAGAGAGAGAGAGAGAGAGAGAGAGAGAGAGAGAGAGAGAGAGAGAGAGAAATTCTTTCCAAGTATACCCGTTACTTTAGCTCTTCTTAGATTAAAAAGAAATCTTCAAAGGTAATTTCACGAATACCTGCGTATACTCAACAATTTAATTACCCCTATTATTTTAAAGGCCAAATCCCGCCCACTCTACAACGCTCCTCGAAATTCAGAAAGAAAAGAGGCCCCATCTGTGAACAAACCACTAAACATTGTATCTTCCTTCCACATCAAAAGGGTAAATACTCCTAAGCTTTCAGCAGCTGATTTTTGTTAGATTTGAAGTTTACATATTATTTTCTAAATTATCTTAAAAGAATAACTCTCATTCCTCAAGCCGAAACCTTTATTGCTTCCACTAATACCCAAAACCTTTCAAAATTAGATACATACTTTCAAATCAAAATATTTACTTTAGTTAATGGGCGATTTTGATAGTTACATATTTTCCCATGTGTTCAAATAATTTTGCGGAAAAGACAGCTATTTCAAAATCTTTTTGTATATCCTCATTTTCTTATTTTTGATAAAGATTTTCTTAAAGCTAACCTTTCTATGCTTATACTAAATGCAGATGTGTATTCCAAACACTTCCGTTTTACATACTATGTCAACGATATGCAACAATATGCAACATATCTTATATAATATAAAAAAAATCTCGCAACGTTTCGTCAACGGAAAAGGAAACAACTCGACTGATGACTCTTCAACGGTCCTTACCAAAACACTCCACTATCGATTCCCGCACATCAATTCCTTTCAGCTCTACACTACACGTCTATCGTTACTGCACAGCAAATGGGAATTTCATTTTGCATGCCTTTGCCTCATCACGTGTAGCAAAAGGCACAACATGACTCGCAAAACACTTCTTAACACGATACGAAGACCTTAGGCAAGAGGCTCCTTTGAGTGCCATTAAAAGAAATTCTCCCACCTACACATTCAAGCAAGTACAATGGACCGAACCATCTGCTCAGATGAACCTCCAGTGGAAAGCATCGACACAATGAAATCCTAAAACCTTCACTTACACCAGCAAATCGTTTTAACCTGCCAATACACGCCGTCGGCACTGAGGTTTTTACCCCAAACTGCTAATCAACTTCAATGGTGCTGCCAACATTTCGACGTTATTCTGAACTTCATTTGCGTTCAGCTACATTTTGGGGCGAATGGCGATTCCTCAACGCTGATGCGGACAATATTCATTGAGCAATGAAAGACTTAAACTCCATTCTAATCAAATAGGGGAAGCACTCGGGGACGCGGAAAATGATATGAAGATCACCCTCTTAGCAGGTTAGACACAAAAGAGTTTTCTGTTCAGCGTATAACGCTGCATGATACTCTCACCCACAGCCCATGAAACTCTCAGCCTCAGACCATGAATCTCCCAGCGACGGCCCGGTGGTGGCCTGTGCTGTAGGCACCAATAGAGGAGCCAAACGCTCGCAATCTAGCCTTAGTCGTTTTTATGATCTGGGGAGGACAGAAAAGGTTGGGACGGACAGACAAACAACCATCTCAGTGGTTTTTTCACATTAAACTAAAAATCGTAGGTTTTATCATTTCTCTAAATTTCAAACTAAAAATGGAACAGATGACATATTCAAAAGATATAATTTACTTTTAAATACGAAAACACTACATACGAAATCTTGTCGAACAGATATTTAATTTGAACTAATGCGCTCAACTCTTGTCCTTCAAAACTCTTGAGTCAACGTCGTCTCAAAATGAAAATAAAACGTTTAAATAATCTCCTTATCGAAGTGTATGATTACGCGCCGTTCCTAACTGCCTTTCTCCTCAACACAGTCAACAAAAACTGTCATACAACACATGAACGTAATTCAGAAAATGATCATCTTTTCCTCGATTTCAGTAGTCCTGACAGCCTAGCATTCTCCATAAGACTTTTACTTATTCAATGTTATTCAAATACTTAAGAACACAAACATCAACCCTGCAAACTGGTAATCATTAAGTTCATAATGAACACCCAAGTTGAAAGCGGTGTTCCTTTCACAGACCCAGTCTCGGAAAAAGGGAAAATATCAATATGAACATTCAAGGGTTCACCAAAACGTAAGCGCTTAATGATACAACAAAACGTCTACGACACTGAACAGGCAGGTTCAATATTATCGACCGCGTATGAGAGAGGTTTTCACAACAGAGCCAAAGCTTAAAATGCAAATTTCTTCCTTCATATACCTTCAGTTTCTCCAAGAGCAGGCTAATTATTGGAACAAACCAAAAATAACACCAATTCATTCCTCCTGTTCACAGATGCCCCAAGTACTGCATACCAGAAAACTGGTTTCCCATACCTACATCGCTCTTCTGTGTTCTTACGTTCACTTCGAATATTTTCAGGGTTTACCTAACTCTTCAGAAAGATTTTTAAAGTTTCACCAATTCTACGACGATGTACCACTATTTACAATTCCTTCACCACTTAATATCTTGTCGAACAGCCAGAGGTAGTGTCAATAGCATCACATGTATTTCGGTCTTATCAACAAAATGCAGAGCAGTTTGACAGTCACTCGATACATTTGACGGTACTCAGCCGTTCCGGAACAACACACGCAACCAACATTTGCTTTATCAAGAACTTGCATCCATCATCTGTCGCGTTGTTATACAGCGCACATGAAGTTTCACCAGAGGCGAATCCTCATCAGACTTATCTACCTAGATTGCTGAGCTTTCGTCACAGTGTCTGTCAAGAATCGAAACTTTTAACAACTTGTGAATTCAAAGCTGAACAATTATACGTGCCACAGTCATAAATAAGGGTAAGATCTACGCTAACACAGTTGCGACATACAGGCAATCAAGGACAAAAATAGACATGACAAAACACTTTTATAAAAAGCCCCAAAGGAGGGCAATGGTGGACTTTAGGGGATCCTCATAATCTGGTAGAACTCTGGCAATGCTAAACACTCGCGGCACCCTCGGAGAGTGACGTCACGGGTAACTGGGCTTCAGCGAGTGCCATTTCGAGAACGCTTCACGTTGCAGTGAGGGTAACGTAAACCTATCACTTTGGCAGCAGATCATGAGAGAGAGAGAGAGAGAGAGAGAGAGAGAGAGAGAGAGAGAGGGTCAAAAGATTCTCCAAATTACAGCTATATCCATACAGGTCAATGAGGAAAATATATAAACGCCAGTAAGTGTTTTTGCTCTTAAAAGAAAAAAAAGTGTTACACCTAAAATTGGATAATAAGGGGAACTAGCAGAGTGACAGTAATCTCTGGTAAGATTTTCCAATTTCCTTTCATATCGATTCACCCAGCTCCTCCCCCATTCAAGACGATGTCCACTGCAGAGCAAGATGGTAATAACTACTTAGTATCTGGTTCGGAGATAAACAAGACGCAGAAATCACTAAGTATGACTTATTAACACTGACGTATTTTTATGAATTAATCTTTACAAGAGCTGACTGAATAGAGAAACGCTGACGCTTCAGTGAGGTGGCCTAGGCCGACGGGTGACATTTTCTAAGGTACTGTTTCAATATGGGCCATGTAAGGATAAGCCATTGATTAATCTGAATATCGTACAAACTATCGGTAAAATTAAAAGAACACAAACTCTGGGCATCATCGATACCTATTGTACATAAGAAGAAGATTTTGGTACAACGGAAAAGCTGAAACCGAACGCACAAGCGCACTGAACGTTCACCAACATTCCCCTGCAACCAGCCGCAATTTCCGTCGAGGACGCATTTTTACAGCGGCTCAAAAATCACCATGAACGCAAAATCAAAACTCTTGTTCCGATGAAATACCTTTGGACATGATACACCCTAGACCACAGGAAGACTTACCGTTCCTCAAAGCGACATTTTGAGGCGCTAACAAGTACCCCTCGCACTACTCAGCCAAACAAACGTTTCCACGCACAGACACAACAGTAATGCACTTATTCAGGCGTCCTAACAAGCCATGCTACACACTAAGGAATAACTGAGAGAGAGAGAGAGAGAGAGAGAGAGAGAGAGAGAGAGAGAGAGAGAGAGAGAGAGAGTATTTACAACATAATGCGGAGATACTAGGTGTCTGTCAACACCCCCTCTCTCAGATGTTGCCAATGTCATGGTCAGTATCTCGACCACTTCGCAAAAGGTTTGTAATGACGGATTATTTTCATGCGCATTATAACTATAAATATCTTGATAACATTACAATTACCTATGTTACTGTAACCACGACAATTAGCATTTCTATATATACAAGTTTCAGCTAAACCGCACAGTTTTAACTGGTTCATCAGCAGCCTCATAATCATTACAACTGTCATCATCAGTGCAGCAGTGTGATGAATTAGTCACTGGATTCTTGCATCGTCATTATTATAGCTACTACAGAAAGCCATTCAGCCTCCCGAAGTAAAATACAGAGCACAAACAGCTCTTTGCGTGGATAAACGTTTACTTTCCTGGTCATACGTACTCTCTTTAGCAAAAGAAAAATGAACCTCACGCTGCCCTTCTTGATGTATAGCCTAACCCACTTTAGATGGCTGTATTCTCTTGGGAGAACAGCTCTCATTCTTACTCCATTTGGCAACATTAGCGTGAGCAAGAAACGAATAGGCAAAGACCTTTATTATGCTATTCTTTATTTTTCAATCGTTTTCACATAAGAAAAAGGGGACCTTTCCTCCCCTCTTTTTCCTCAATCTAAACCAACTAATTCTCTCTCTCTCTCTCTCTCTCTCTCTCTCTCTCTCTCCGCACTGCTGGCCCAAGTACTCCTAAGGCCCAAGGGGATAGAGACGAGTACAAGACCCTTGTAACAGCTGGGGACGCCAACCTACAACCAAGACAAGAATCAAGTTCCCTTAAATACACAGAAACTTGACGTATAATCAAAACCCGGACGAATGTGACAGAACAAAATGAGTGATTATCTAATTAAGATACGAAGTGAAGTGCAAATAGAACCCTTGACATACGAAAGCCTCCAGAGCAAACTTATCAGCACCCATGTTTTTCTGGCTTCAATCTTTATGGGTAGCCTCCAGCCTATGACCTATGCCACTACAAGTACTACTCTAACGAACAGGGTGAGGGGAGACGGGGGGACTTCGGGGAGGGTCGGGGTGGGGGAAGGGAAGAAAACCAGCATCGCTACTGCAGTATCCCTTATGCCTGTGGCTTCTTTTGTTAAATTACTTTTTTCTATACGTCGTTCCATTTCATGTATTTATTCTTTGTTCTGCTTGTTACTTTTCTCTTTAATAATAACTGTTTGCAAGTAAAGGGCGTAGTTAGTTCATTGTCATCACCGGCGGAAGTAAACAAATCTTCAAGACCTATTGCAAGTTCAGAGTCATCTTCTATCTAGACAAATTTAATGACGAACGAATGAAAGAACTCGGGGGAAATTCAGCACAGAAGTCCATCAGAGCTCTTCTTCTCCTGTGACCCAAACCGCTTCGACCAGCGACTCGGCAAAACAAGCAGCCACAGCCCCCAAGGAATAACGTCATCAAACCCGTGGCAATAAATGTCAAGTGTCACGTGCAGAGATGGAGAGAGAAATCTACGACCGAAATGAGTCTTAAAGCTGTAAAAGCAGTCATGGCGACAATACAATCGCTGCCGCCCCTTCCCAAGCCCTCGTGCTGCGATAACCAAGGGGACGGGGGGAGGTCTGGACAGGGGGAGGGAGCAGTGGCCACTACATTTTATGCTCCTTCATCTCCCTCCTCCTCCTCCTCCTGCCTTTCCCCTCTATTTTTCCGCATCCCTTTTGCCATATCTCCCTTCGGAATCCACCGAGGCATTACTGGTAACGAGGCTTCAACGGCTTTTCAAGTTACTATTACTTCCACACATATGACCTCTACAGAACGTGAAGGAGGTCCCAATACAAACATCCACTGAAAATGAACAAACGCATTTGTAAATTTTTCAATATGGTGGGCATTTAAACATACATACAAACACTCACTTTTATAACACTATTAATTATATATATCTTATATATTAATATAATAATAAATTAATACCGAATATATTATATATATATATATATATATATATATATATATATATATATATATATAATATATAATATATATATATATTACATAATACAAGAAGTTGCTGTACATTCCTAATCTTCAAACCGTAGCAGTTATTTTTAAATAGATTAAATTTCCCATCTGTGAAACGACAAATAAATTAAGCGCATACCGTCTTCTTTTTCAGATCCCAAGCCTTTCTTCGTATTATCCAAATGACCACATTGCAAAGAATGACCATTAACACCACACCGTAAGTCCTGTAATCCCCCTTCCTAAAGAAAAAAAAAATCCTATGTCAAAACTTGAAAGGAGAAAGTGGAGTTCCCGCAAAGAAACTTGCAGGAAAAGCATCGCCTTCCAAAAATCCGGTCCGTCATTTTTCCTTCTCAACATTTAACTTGGTAGAAAAGTCGACTAAAGTGAAGGAAGGAATCGTCCAGGGAGTCACAGCGAGGAAAAAACCTGTACCGAATAATTTACGTATTGGAACCAGTTCCAAACCCCCTTCTTATCTACATTCATGACAATTCGTTAACATACTCACTTCGGGGACATCTTAAATAAAACATTAAAATTTCCTGGTATGGTAACCCCAAAACCTTTGTCAATATTAATAAAGGTTTCATAATTTTCGAGTACTATCATCGATTTCCCTTGGAAAACCTAAAATGGGGGAAAATGATTGTACATGACGCAGACTCTATTCCCTCGACGCCAAACCAATTCAAGCTTCCATACTCACGGACGGATGACCACATCTACCGGAATTAACTCTGTAACCGATTACCAACTCACGGTCACGGCAACGCTTACCTGAAATATGAAATACACAATGATTGTAAACACTGCAAATTAGAATCATAATTATGGTATGAGTATTTTACAGATATTAACAAAATACAACAATGTATACACGCACACACGTACGAACGCAGGCACACACACACACAGCAATATTAAGCAACACTGCCCTGTGAAATCAATGTTGGGTGATCGCCAAGTAATGAGACGTTACACAAACAAACACAGCCACGCACATATAAACACACGCACACACATTATATAAATATAAATATATATATATATATATATATAATAGATATATATATATATATATATATATATATATATATTATATATATACATAAATATATATAGATGGATACAGACTGACAGACAGACAGATAGATATAATTAGATAGATCGGTGAAAAGAGTTGGGTAGGGATCCATAATGTTCAATAAACGAAGGCGAATGGTCACCCTCGGACATAACTGCCCAACTCAATGTGGTCATTTGATCGCCTATCGACCTAATCAGTTTTTGGCCACACCCACCATAATTGGCCATCTAACCTATCCAAAGGAACGTCGACGGCATCATATTGAAATTAATAAAAGGGATCTTAAGAAGATACAATTCAATAAGCGAGAGTTCTTCTCTATCGAGCACCTTCTACCTCATGTGATTTTGATTCTTTATTCCGTATCGCTGCATTAAACAGAGAGAGAGAGAGAGAGAGAGAGAGAGAGAGAGAGAGAGATGAGATAAGGGGGGAGAGAGAGGGGGAGAAGAGAGAGAGAGAGAGAAAGTAAAACTCATAGAAGTAAAAAAGAAGACATATCTATGGAAATTTGGCCGTTCAAAAGGAGAGAGGAGCATAACAAGTTAAGAGGAACCCACATTACAACCACCTACGAATACCTCTGTGATCACAGATTCAAGCAACACTTCAAACGTTTCTCCTTAAAAATAAAATATTGCATCAAGAGACTGACCCCTTGATGGATCCACGAGAGAGAGAGAGAGAGAGAGAGAGAAGAGAGAGAAAATAGGTCAAAGGTGACAGCCACCGCTAGATCGATGAAGTCTTTGCCACTGGCAACACGGAGGCAATCAAACTTAAATGGCACCAAATTGTTAAAGAGACCTATACCAAGGCAGTCCTGGGCGCGACGAGCGACGAAGAGTCTGTTCAAAAATGCATTTCCTTTTGATGAATAAAGACGTTTCGATGAATAAACATGTGACGACACTCAAATGAGAATACGTGCAGTGCTTGTTTGCTAAGAGAAGTGTGCAAGCAAGCTTATGACCTCTAAAAATAACATAATCCCCTATATTGCCAAAGATCAACTATAAGAATTATTAGGAGATCCCTTACTTATTTGTAGACCCTGACAGCAAATATCTGACATTTCTGAAGGACAGTGATCAGCTAAAGAATTTCAAAATTACATTAAAACCCTTTTACATGATTCAATTCACGAAATCTCTCTCTAAAAAAAAGGCTTACTCAGTCTCGACCTTAAAAGATACTGGCGAGGAACAAACATGCACTTGGAGAACACGGCAAACATAATGTGACGGAAAAAGGAAAAAGAACATATGAGAGAGAGAGAGAAGAGAGAGAGAGAGAGAGAGAGAGAGAGAGAGAGAAATATCGATCTGCCAAAAGAGGACTCTTGTCCATTTCCTAAAGCTGTAATGCCGATCATTTTCCTCTCCCTGAAACACTAACCATCGATCAGCAAATCCCAATTTCTTGATCAGTCAGTCAGTCAGTCAGAAGATAAAGTGGAGAGGTCGTTTCCTCTCACGACCCGATTTATTATGAAAGGTGGCAGGAGGGGTGAAAGGAGAGGGAAGGTGGAGGGGAGTGGAGGAGTGTCGTTACGGGGGTGGGGGTGGAAGAGAACAAAACAATATTTCATGCCAAAACCTCCTCCCAAACAGTCAGCTTCCTCAAGCTGAGATGCCGAGGCAAGAGGAGAATACCCGTGACACGGAGACCTGAAAACCTATCACACATGACTTTGGATGTTTGCAAATATTGACCGTCAGTATTGGGCATATTTCTTCTTAAGCACTGCTAATATTGTAAAGGTAATAACAAATATTATTTGTGTGACCCTCATACTCACATTTCACAAATATACAAATGAGGTGGTCAATTGAGGTTTATCGCTGCATGAAATATACATCTGTGCGGTTTTTTTTATATTCCTACATACAATACTTGTCAAACTAGTGAGTTTGTGTACTTCAAAGTTCACTGTAAAAATTTGGAGAGAGAGAGAGAGAGAGAGAGAGAGAGAGAGAGAGAGAGAGAGAGAGAGAGAGATAAAACTACATTTTGGATTATAGAGTTGGTAAATGAAATATTTTATGAAATGGAAACATTAAAATTTCGAATAATATCAATGCGAAGAAACAAAACAAGAAATAAAGTACCTGTAAACTATAATCATAAATGAAACTCTTATTTTTAGGCTCATACTTGACACATAATAGATATATCCTCAATAAAGTATCCATCACATTAATGAACGCATTATTATTTAATATCTACAGTCTAATCGATTATATAGCTGGTAGCAGCTGCGGCATTCGAATATTTTTTCCAAATAATGATAAAATCTTACAAAGCTCCAGAAACAACTATTATATATCTATATATATATAAATATATATAATTATATATACTAAATTAATATCTATAATAATATATTTAGATAATATATATAGATCACACACACACACACACACACACACACACACCCACACACACACAAGCACACACATATATATATATATATATATATATATATATATTATATATATATATATATATATAAATATAATATATACACGTGCTCACAAATATCATATGCTCTACTTTTATGAGTATATTGCTTAAAGTTTCCTTCATCAACACACACGTGCACTGAGCACAGTTGCACAGGGGAACCTTCATGTTTCAAAAGACTGAGCGATCAAAACACCACAGAATAAGCTTCAAGTCCTGAAATATCTGGACTGGAAATATAAAATGTGTTAACCGCACTTTCATGCAAAAGGGGTGACATTGTGGAAGGCCAAAAGGCTCACTGCAAAATCCCAGAGGATGAGAAGCACCAGGGAGAAACTCCAGAACAAAATATAAAAATAATACACGAGAGAGAGAGAGAGAGAGAGAGAGAGAGAGAGAGAGAGAGAGAGAGAGAGAGAGAATTCTATTCTTTATACATTCACCAAAAATACGAAAGCGCCCTTCTTCCCCTGCCCTATTTATTTGTACCAAAGGTTAACGATGTAAAAGGCTAAAGGCCTTGGCAGAGGAGTAAATGGTAACTTTTCTGCAGTGTGCAAAAATACCTCATTTTCGTCACACTCCCCTTGCGGAGGGAGCAGCCTAACACTTGACATTATTCTCCGCCTCTGCGGCACAGAAAGACTTTTTTTTTTTTTTTTTTTTTCTTTTTTAAATAAAGGAAAATAATTAAGAATAGCGCCCTACCAAAAACTCCATGACAGAACATACAGAGAGAGAGAGAGAGAGAGAGAGAGAGAGAGAGAGAGAGAGAGAGAGAGAGAGAGAGAGAATGATGGTATCAGAGCAACAAAAGGCTATATAACTTTCAAATTCACCTGAAGATAATATAACGCTCTACCCGAAGCAAGTTTCCCTATTTCTCAATTTCTGGCAAAAAAACAATACACTTAAAATTCGCAAGATTCTTCCTGAAAGATTTTTAAACTTCTAACGACGTGGATACAAAGAGAAAAAAATGGCAATCACCGAATTTTAATAAATGGTAAATGGAATGAACGAAAATGTTTCCAAACTAAAAGAGGTAACAAATAGGACTATTAAAATTGGTAAAGATAAACGTTAGAGATGGAGTCTAGGGGAAAAATGCTTCACAATAATAATAATAATAATAATAATAATAATAATAATAATAATAATAATAATAATAATAATAATAATAATAATAATGTAAATATAAGAAACGAAACGTACTTGAAGAAGCGTTCTTAGTAATGTCACCAGCTTGTTTTGTCTAGAGACTGCTTCCTTTACGAGTGAACCTCAAGAAAGATCAACCTTAGAAGATATTTTAACACCAATTGAATAATCATTTTTAAATAACCATTAAACACGAACATTTCTAAAATGAAATTGAAGCAACCATCAGCATATTTTATTTCTAAATTCATTTCCACTAAGTTTTTTTTACTCCTCCTCAGAGAGAGAGAGAGAGAGAGAGAGAGAGAGAGAGAGAGAGAGAGAGAGAGAGAGAGAGAGAGAGAGAGAGAATGTCTTAAAAATTAAAATGTACATAAAAAAAAAAAGTTAGTAGTTATGTGTCCCTTAAATAATTATGTAATACTTCATAAAACACCAAAAACCGTAACTATTTTAGACTAGGGATGGAGCAGGAAAAATGTTTCCACATACTTGCAGGTCTCGGCCATTAACCAACATAAAAAATGCAAGACTCAAGTTAGAACTCGTGCACATAACGTTAACTATAAGCATGAGAACCATTTCTCCCTCTTCATGTGTGATGATCTTGCACGAATGCTATTTATGAGGACTGGATTTGAATTCTAAAAATACACAGGCAAAGCTTTTGCAATCAATGTTAATTTTTAGATTGCACTTCAGCCATTTCAATAATCATTCTCCCAATACCAAAAAACAACAAAAGATTGTATGATATGTGAGAAAATTTCATTTTCATGGATAAATTTACGAAGAGTAAATTTAAAGTCAAACTTGGATATAAACAGTGGAAAAGCGTCTTTTTAAGGACATTGCCTTCTTTGCCCACGTCGCGTCCTCTCCGAGTTTCCTGAGCCTTAGAGCCCACAAACAATCATAAATACACATATTTGCGAATACGACAATTCAAATAAATCAAAAGCCTCCTCTCCATTTACTCGCTAACAAAAACAATGAATTAACGCAATATAGGAAAAGAAGACTACAATGTGAACTTTCTATAATCTGACAAAAATTTGCCTTTTTAAATAGGAAACACATTACTTATTCTAAATACTGTATAGTATTTAAGAGGCCCAGGAAACTAAAAGCAAAATCGCACC
The DNA here is from genome assembly GCF_015104395.2 of Macrobrachium nipponense. Classification (NCBI taxonomy): domain Eukaryota; kingdom Metazoa; phylum Arthropoda; class Malacostraca; order Decapoda; family Palaemonidae; genus Macrobrachium; species Macrobrachium nipponense. The sequence continues at coordinate 39,469,664 of NC_087215.1, forward strand.
GGGTATGCGATTCATAATTTATGCGAAAGCTTGACATTCACAAACACCTGCTTCAAATCAGCACAAAACTTACGGAGAGAGAGAGAGAGAGAGAGAGAGAGAGAGAGAGAGAGAGAGAGAGAGAGAGAGAGAGAGATGGTGACCATCTCGCAAGCAGTGAGAGCAATGCACACCCGAACTTGCCGAGAACTTTCCTAAATAGCCCATAACGACTGGAATTTGGAGCATCATTTCACCATTAGATGTTCAAAAATGAACCAACAAACCCTTCCCTTTATCAAACAATCTTTTGTACAGTAGCATAAACTGGTCGGCTTTTTAGGTCCCAAATCTATTTTTTTCGATCGCTTCCAATATTTTCTCATTACTAAACGGATATAAGCGTGTTTACTTTCGCTTTCCTATTTCTCGCTCCATCATCGGTTGACAGGAGTACATGATTTCACACTCCCTTCCTTCAAACACTCTTACATTAGGATTGACCTTTTTGCATCCATCTACAGCAGCTGTAGCACCTCACAACTACCAATCATACTGACTGGATCTTTAAAGACGACCGTCTCAACTTCACAAGTCCTTTCCTCACTCACCTCAAGCCTTGCTCCCTAACCAGACAACCTATTCACATAGACCTACGCGGCTCTGACCTGCCATCTTGAGCTCTTCTAAATTTCTTCATGAAAGAGTATTGTCCCCGAGGTTTTCAGTTTTGTTTATGAACTTAGGACCAAATATAAAGCTCTCAAGCAATTCCTGTTATCAGTAGTTAATATTTTAGCATGCAATACCCTTTAAAGGACAAAGATTTCTCATCATCTGCATTAGTAGTTACAATTTTTATTAAGCGCTTATAATTTATATTAGGATTTAATTTCATGAAAGCGAAAACTAAAATGAATAAACTAATAACGAGGGAATTTCATTTATGTTCAACAAGGAATGGTAGACGGCACAGAACACCTTTGTTCTTAATTAAAAATATCGAAAACATATTTGCAGGACATCTAACACCTCGTGTGCACTAACACTGTCAGGAGGTACTGTTGTTAAAGCCATATCATAAATTTGTGAGCCAACGTCAACACAAATCGACCAGTTTATAAATAAATCTATAAAAACGCTGGCCTTAAGTATGAATATATACTTATGACTAACGTTTTTCATGGATCTATACTGTTATGGTTAAACCTGCCTGCATACTGTGAACGTCAGCTCCCACAAACAAAACTGCTCTTGGCTCTGAAATTATGCGACGCATTCACCAAATGAAAAGGGATCAACTCTTTCGCCGAAATTCTAAACCGAAAAAAATATCCTGGTATTGTTAAACAACTGCAACTGATACACAGATCTGATACAGATGGCCGTCATCAAACGTGACAAAAACAGACAAAGGAAACGCTCATACCTGGATTAAACTCCTACATGAATTAGATCCCAGTTGATAGGGGGGAACCGATATTTGTTTACTGGTCGTATATGGCCGAGGCCTGTATTACCGAGTTCATATCGAGTGCAAAAATGTTGACAGCTTGAAGAGAAACGCGCTCCAGTTCTCTTCTGCATAATTTCATAGAAGAGCAAGTGGAAAATGACATTGTGAAAGTGTGACCACATTCAGTTCTTTCCTCACAGGAAAATATCAATTGCAACAAAATCACAATAACAGAAAAGACTCGTATAATACTACATTGTAAAGAAATCTTAATCGCATTCAATTATACAGTTGATGTTTCATCTCAACACTGAGTGTTCCAACACTAAATAACTTCGAAGAAAAATATCAATATATATATATCAATATATATATATATATATTAATATATATATATATATATATATCAATATAGGTATATCAATATATATATCAATATATATATATCAATATTATATATATATATATATATATATATATATATAAATGAAATAGGTATTATCCCGAGGTCGTAACATACATACACACATACAAGTGACTTTGTTTGGAATCAAATACTAAAACACACACACAATATATATAAATATATATATATATATATATATATATATATATATATATGCCAACGCAAGTGCTTTTATAATAAAATATTAGCAAACAATGCAATCTAAATGAACTAAATTACCTTACTGAGAGTTTTCATTTCTTCCTTTCCAAGCGTAAGTGGATATAGAACTGACGCTAAAACCCCAACCTATCCCATGCCTAAGCAAGTAGTGTTACGTTAATACATCAAAAATTGTGCAAACGGTAAACATGGATTCCATTCTTCAACATAAATAACTCATTACAATTGTGAGTCGTGATTTTGACTGTTAACATGGATGGTGCAATAAGATCTATTTAAACTTTGCATAATCTATACTGACTAGAACTACTCAGAAATAGCAGGTAGATTATATATAATGATATATATCATAAATGTGATTAAGTAGAGAAAGGCTTTAGCGACAAGCATCTGAACCATGACTGCAGAACAAATATCAATGATGACGTTTTCTAAATCTACGGATCCAGCAACTCATATTTCAGTACCTATTTTTCTTTGCACCTACTACTTACAAGTTCATTTTTAATAGATCCTTACCTCGAATCAATAATGATTGTCTTCTATGAAGTTATTTTAGAATTCTGAAATCTGCCGGTGATATAATCAGCAAATCGAATTTTCTTGATGAAATTTCTCCAACATTATAAAATATATGGCAATTCACATTCATTCCGCAAACACGTCACTCGGAATTTATTTAAATCATACTGCGCAAATGTCCTGCGACAAACATATCAAGTAACTAGAAAATGAAAACTTTCACTTACAGATCTTTAAATTAATTCATTAAAAATTCGTAAGTGCAAGCAGTTATGGACATTCTACATAAGTTCCTTATTGAAAATATGTACGTGTTTCTTTATGCATAAAAACCAACTTCAAATCTTTATCACATATATCAAAAGAAATATCCTCAATCTTAAATGTTTACTTTACATAAACAAAACTCACTTACAAAAGCTGCAGCTTTCAGTCTTGTAACTTTACTTAGATTTCATACAGACATACATAACTAATAAATAAATAAATAAATAAACACACACATTATATATATATATATATATATATATATATATATATTATATATATATATATATCTATATATATATATTATATATATATATATGTATATAGAGAGAGAGAGAGAGAGAGAGAGGGGATGATAGAGAGAGACGAGAGAGAGAGAGAGAGAGATAATATACACACTCACACAACCATGGAATATATGAGAAATGAAGTGTGTGAACTGAGAACAGCCATGGTGCTGAAAACATCTTTGGCTTGTGAGTTTGGCAGATGTAGATTAAACATTTACGATATAGGTAACTGGTTCCTTTGATATATATGATGGAAGCATTAACTTCCGGGGAACCAATTCAGATACAACAATATTCCTAAATCGGTCATATGTCATGCAAGTAACTAGATTTCGCACATTTTCTATATTTTTGGAGTATAGGTATACCACGGATTCTCGCATCTAAAATGTAATTCGTCTCTCTCTCTCTCTCTCTCTCTCTCTCTCTCTCTCTCTCTCTCTCTCTCTCTCTCTCTCTCTCAGGTTTTTCCACATTCTGTACGCGCCTCAGTTGACTTCTAAGAATTTGGAACAAATCCTGAGAACCTTTTCCCTTCCTCTCTATCTTCTTAGCACCGATGACGTTCCCTATCCCTAAACACAAGGGACGTGAACTTGTGACCTCATTTCCACTTGACCGTCCCGATTACAATACAGCAATAAAAGCCGTTAGTTACTATTCTCTGCCTTTCCACACAATGAAATGTTCAGCAAAAACTAGGGTGCCCCGGCAAGCGCTTGAAATAAAAGACGAGATCAATCAGCCCACTATCAATGTCGCATAAAAACGCCGGGATAAAACAGCCTTAAATAGGAATCAAAAAGTCTTTCGTCAGAGCTGACTATTTCCAGTGTGAAAAGAGGACGAAAACAACAGACATGATACAACAACCAATCATTACCTTCAAGGTCTTCATCTTCAGAGGAAACAGAAACAATAATAGTCCTAACAATAATAACGACGATAACAACAACAACAACAACAGTAACAACAACAACAAACGCAACGGTTGCAACGGCTGTAGTGCTAAGGATGAAGTATTAAAGGGAACCGAGCATTGCCAACCACCTTCCTCATCTATTCCACAAGAGCAAAAGCAGTTTCTCCAACTGCGCAGGAGTCGAACTACTGGAATTCAGAGAAACGGTTTCCACATTATTTAGAGACTAGAGAATACGAAAAAAAAAAAAAAAAAAAAAAAAAAACTTTTGAAGGAAAAAACGAGCTCACGTCGCGACTCACGGGACGAAATGAAAACATAATTGTAACATCACAAAAACTTTTGCCATTACCACTGCTAAGGATCTTGGGTCTCTGGAACTCGGTAAATCGTAAGTCAATCTCTCTCTCTCTCTCTCTCTCTCTCTCTCTCTCTCTCTCTCTCTGAGATGTGTTTTCTTGTTTGCTTCAAGGAAACCTTCTTTTGTGTTTGTACTTAGAAGCGTGTTTGAGCGAGTGTGTTGCTAAACACGCAGGATAGTATTGCTAGACAGTAGTAGGTGACGGCGGTGTGAAGGCCATGGCAAGAGGCAGAAAGGGTAGGGTGGGCTGGGGAGAGGAGGGGAGGGGAATCCCTTAAAGCCGCACAACCACCATCTCCTCTCCGGCTAGCATGGAAAGGAAGAAGACGGGGAAAAGACGGAGAATGAGGTTAGGTAGGAGGCGACGGGAAACGAGGAAGAGGGAAAACCATGACTGATGAGGCACAAGACTGGTGCTGCCGCTGCTGCCACCAGTACAAGTCCGAAGAGTGCGGTCATGTGACGACGTTTCAAACCTCATGCTTGATGAATCATCACTGAAAACTTTCCAGCACACGTGAGGCCTATGTGGCTACTTATAACATTTCAAAAGTTTACCAAGGGACACTAAGCTTGCTAGCCTTCATGCTACACCAAGACATCGAGTGTCATCGCTTGTTTCTAAAGAAGTGCATTTAAGCAGCCGAGGACCGTCTCTTTCTAGGCAGAAAAAGAATATTAGAATATATTAAAGATGCTATCTATTCGTTCTAGGCACACTTCCAACCAAACCTCAGGGGTAATTTTCAGACATAAGCCTCTTTAAAGAGACCCTCACACATAACTAAGGGTCCAAAATGCCAAGCTGATATTTACTGCTTGTACATGTAAACAACATAATGACATTTCCAAAGGAAGTGGGACGAACATCACAACCTACGTAGATCAAAGGTTGAAAGGAAGCATTCGCTGTACAAATATATTATATATATATATATATATATATATATATATTATATATATATGTATGTATTTATGTGTGCGTGTGTGTAAAAAAATTAAATATACATCAAATGTATACAAAAGCTAACTGAAATAAAATTATTAACTAATGTCATAAAAAACCTTCCTTTCGCTGCTGTCTAACACTTTTAGGTCAGCCCTTAAAGGGAAACAGTTTATCTATGATATCGTGTAATATTTCCATATATATATATATATATATATATATATATATATATATATATATATATATATATGTGTGTGTGTGTGTGTGTGTGTGTGTGTGTGGTGTGACGCACGAACTGAAGTGAATATAAAGGTAAACACTATAAAAACAGAAAAGTCCAAAAATAACATTTTTCCATTCCCTGGGAAGAGCCACCACATATCTGAAGTTAATGTCAAGGGTCGCAGGCAAAGCGGACACCTCTGATACGTAGCACCGAATCTCAATTCAGGTTTAACGTATCGCAAACTGTCAATGACGAACTCTACACGTCTTTTCGTATACAAGCACGCTTTAGTTTAATGTCGTTAAATATTCCAAACTGAATGTTACTGGACCCGCAAAAATGAGAATCGTGTCTTGAAAGTTTTAAGTCCGATGCTTCGCGTTCTGTAGGAACCTTCAGCCTAAAACAAACCTGAAAATGTGCTTTTCCCCGTCACGCTCTTCAACTTGCTCAGGTGATGTCTGTATTTTGCTCCCAAAAGACAAAGCAAACCGTTTCACTGGACTCGAAGGAGCATGAGCAGACGACAACGGATAATAACAAACAGATCGAGCCAAGAGACAAAAATACACCCAGGGCATTCAGTCAGACTTCAATGAACTCTCGTATATATTTCCTTAGCAACACCAAAGATTCAAGAGTAACAAAGCAATGAAAGAAAGAAATTGACCCGAGACACATCCATGGACTATTTTTTTCCTCATCAAATCACCATTATGATGGTAACGATGCCCACAAAATAAACGATCACCATCACACAAGAATGTCACATAAAACAGACGATAACATGGCAGCCTTGTATGTTCAACACAACGAAGGCGACGCCTGTGCCTGTGATTACCAAAAACGAATTGTAAAATTATCTACTCGTGCTAATCATTTTCATGTATTCAAGGCCTTATGTCAAAGCCTTTTCTCATGACTCTCATTTACCTAACGAGTAATAGGAAGCATCTGAAAGGCCTCTTCCTTAATTTCAACATCTGAATCTATAATCATGAAGTTCACCGAATCTTCTTATTCTCTGTTTTTTTCCTCACTCTTTTTTAAGCTTTGTGTTAAAAAGGCTATTACTACTATACTCCTCTTTCAAATCAAATCAGGTCCGGAAAATCTTGAAATCTTGGGGAAAAACTGTCGGTAAAATCAAGGAACTCATTAGCATGCCTTAGCTATTTTCTAACTCAAGACACCGACTGACCAATAAACAGCTGGCCACGAAAACACAAGAGCCAATGATTCGACCTTGACTTCTCCTCTAAAATAGAGACACAATAGATAAAATATACTCATGTATTTATGAAAGATCCTTACTCAAGATGCTATGGACATAAACCGTAATAATTTTTTGAATAACTAAGAACGTGGTAAACTTGCCAAGGAACACCGACTCAGACTTTTAAGTCACTTTAACTATCATTGAAATCATGCCTAAGCGAGAACACTATAAAGCATAATGCAAATTGTCTAAAGTTCGTCATAACATAAACATGGCACGAAGATAAAAGAAAAATCCCTGATGAATTTTCATGAACAAAAAAAAAAAATCAATGCCGACCAACCATAGGCAATAGATGTCTAAAAAGGCAACCGGGGCCCCTGTGGGAGTGTACTACGAGACAGCAGGTGGGGTTCCTGAAATAGTCTCTGGGCAAGTGGCTTCCCTGCACTATTGTGACCATGGCACTCGTCCAAGATGCCTTCCACTTTCACAATGGGCTCTTTATACACACAGCTCTCGCACATACACAATCGTCGTTATTTCATGAAAAACACAAAATCTGCCTATAAATACATTCTATATGATGTTTCAGATAATGAACTAAAACCAGAAATTTCCTTCGACTTCGTTTATAGGCCTCTCATTTCTTTTTTTAATTTTCACATTCTTACAATATGAGAGAGAGAGAGAGAGAGAGAGAGAGAGAGAGAGAGAGAGAGAGAGAGAGAGAGAGAGAGAGAGAGAGAGAGAAATTTCATAAAAACCTCATACTCGCGACAACATTTCAGGCTAAAATGAGTCGGAGCAACAAATACTTGTTGAACCAATGAGCACTCATTGCATTGCCAGGGTGACATATCATATTTGAGAGAAACATCCGTTTTCAATAAAGGTCGACTATTTGGCCTGTGCATACCTTTTCTTCCAATGTCCCGTCTGTAACAGCTGACGCATGACCCAGTTTCATTTCAGAGGGGAATCCGTTTCTATACACAGGGAACTGTGTTCAAATTTCTTTTTTCGAACGCTCTTGTCACGACATCAAACGATTCCATGCTCAATCAACGAGTCAAACGTCAAACCGGTTACATTATGCAGCAAGCTGTAAGACAAACACCATGCGAATAAAGGCGATGGAGACCTTTGAATAACTGACCTGAACTTTTTAATAAACAGGAGAGCCAGCACGGACAACAATATCCACTCACTGGTCAGCAAATGAGAATTATCAGTAAGTGCAGCCTCAGGGGCGGGGAGGGGTGCATCAATGGAAACCCTCTTATCCTTTCTGATGGATATCAGATGTATACGTGTGAGGTCTCATTTGTCTTCATCAACATTCTAAAATATTCTAAAAAGACAAGACAAGAAAAAAAAGCGAGTCAAACCAACATTATTTTTTTCCTCTTGAAATTTTATTGCATTAAAATATCCAAACAAAACATAATTCTGTAACGAACAGAAATATGAAAAATGATTAAGGTTGAAGGCGACAGGACAGAGTAATCTTTCACCTGAAATACTGCCCTGCATTTTAAAATTCGATCAAGCCTCCGTCTGAATTAATCCCAACAAGCCAAATCATGCTTGGGCTACGTGGGATGCAAAGCATATGAATATAGTACATGTCAAGAGTTCTCCTACGCGAGACAGGTGGGTTATTTGATTTACACAGAACGCGGGTGTGAGGTGAGCGTGTTCCATCGACTTCAAACATATCAGGAATTGTACAACGAGATTATGGCAAATGAAAACAAAGCTAACAGCAACGTAATACCCTTGCAAGCAGCTACATCAATAACAACAACAACAACTCTCTCTCTCTCTCTCTCTCTCTCTCTCTCTCTCTCTCTCTCTCTCTCTCTCTCTCTCTCTCTCTCTCTGTCCCATAAGAATACAATATGGATGTAAAATCAATTCCAATTAACTTCTTCGTGCATACTCCAGGTGAACAAGAAAACCGTGAATCTGATGTCCCAAAATAATTGGGGAAAAAATGATGAAAAGTATAATTAGCCTAACTGGAATACATAAAGCCAACAAGAGTCGAAGCAACAAAATAGGACAGAGTCAAATTCACACCAACCCGAAGTAGTAGCTGCCTAAGTCAAACTAGCCACGTTCGAAAGTTACATAAGGAATCTCTCAATCGTTAGAGTGACGTAACGCAACTCTTCAGACTGAGGTCAAGACAATCGAGCCAAATGTTCGCGAGGGCAGCAGCAGCTGGCATCACATGTTTCAGAGCAGCTACAGAGACTTCACGTTTCCTGGAATGACAGCTCTTGACGAATAACGAAACAGAAACAATCGAAATAAAATTTGGGGTTATTTCTATTTGCTTTTGATTACGAAATGAAAAAAATAAAACTAGTTTCTTCTTTCTTTGAGTAAACATGAGTGAAAGCAAATTGCCACGAAGTATTATTATATTAATAATAAACTGACACTTATGGCAATCTGAGTATGCCTCGCCCAAATGAAATGGAGAACTGGGGAAACGCAGTCTCCGCATAAGACAACGCAGCTGTTGTACCAGCAGCAGGTGCTGCAGCGGCAGGAAAGGCAAATGCAGCAACGCTGTGTCAGTGGAAGCAGCACCAATAGGTTCCGGCAGAATGTCACCGGCGAGAACGGGTCACGGCCAACGGGCGTACCATTTTTCTAAAGGGGATCGTCGAAAACACCAGGCCAAGAATTCAACAAACTAGAAACGACCGCATCGCTTGAATTCGCTCGCTCGCAATCGCCAACACATCTCCCTTGTAACCAATTACTGGAACCAGCCAACCATGTTCAAGAAAGAAAATTGAGTGAGAGAGAGAGAGAGAGAGAGAGAGAGAGAGAGAGAGAGAGAGAGAGAGAGAGAGAGAGAGAGAATCTTTCTACTGATAAAAAAATACAAATAAATACAAAATGACAAAAGGAGCTGAAGAAGAAATCAATTATAATGTAGAAAATGTTACTATAAGCTGAAACGGGAGAACGTATCATTCATAAGCAGGCATTAAGTTTTACTCTTAACTCAGTTAAGTGCATCTTGCGAAATATACAAGAGTCATTGCGTATCATGGCGTTTTGCGATTCTTAGGTTTGGGATATTAACTTTCCTTTCAGGTACACGAAACGCAACAAACATAGGGTTGTGAAAACTGAATTGTTGTTCGTCTCTCTTACAACATGTCTCGTACAGGAACCACGAATTTCGCCTAATGTCTTCGCAGCTCAGTGAATCTTCCCACAAAACCGCTGACTTTTTTGGAAACAGAATTCTTATCTGTTTAGTACACAAGGGATACAATTATCCAACACCAAAGACTGTTCTTTTGGGGTATTCGATAAAAAATGTCGAAAGTGTAACCTTTAAGAGGTGAATCCAGTCGGTAAAAACACCCAAAATGAATGATCTAGGTATATATTATCGAGGGCACACGGATGTCAGTGAGAATTCACACCTTCGTTTAAGGCTGATAACAACGAAGTCACTTTAACTGAAAGAAAGATTTTATATTAAAGGAAAATGTACTTTTCCCAGATTTACTTATCATTCACAGATATATTATCAAAAAAAAGTATTTGTTGGACTCTAGAGAGAGAGAGAGAGAGAGAGAGAGAGAGGAGAGAGAGAGAGAGAGAGAGAGAAATATGTTCATGTTTTGGAGGCGACAGGCAAATGAGTCTACATCTATATAACTGAGCACACAGGAATAAGACAGCTCCAGAGCGAAAATTCCAAAATAACGCTGTTAAAAATACGGCAGAGAGAAATACCGAAAGTCGAGGTATACATGGCAAAAGGAAATGGTTTCTCATGTGGAAAAAGTTATTTTTTGCTTTACTGCTGTAAAGTCTAACGATGAAAAAAATGCACGAATATGATACAATATTATAACAGATAACGGATTTAGCAGAAAAAAAAAATACGTATTTTGGCTTGTGGATTATTCACTGTCTTTCGAGACTGTCCTAATTGTACCAAGACCAAACACGAAAATGACATCCCAATTAGAGTCCCACTCTTTAGAAACAGGACCAACAATAGTATTCTTCCAAATACCAGATGACAAAATTGATGGTTAATGCTAATACCTCGTTAGTCTTTACCACCATAAGTACTACGAGGCCCGACCTGACAAAGGAATGAAAAGGGTTGGTAAAATGCTCAGTGGTGGGAACACCTCTGCACAAAAACTGTCACTCCCAAAAGACCTTCAGACGAAGAACAGCTTTTTCAAAGAAAAAAAGGCAGCTTCAGCACGTTAAAAAGAGAGAGAAAAAAATGGTTCTGTTGTCATTGGTGAATATCTTGCTAGTTGTTAAAAGGCTCTCTTTATAAATTTTATAGAGTACACTTATGATCTATAAACTTGATTTCATCTCAGCTGTTAAAAGCTGACTGGGACACCGTGCATGATTTTCAAGGTTTTTTTTTTCATAAACCACAAATGTCGAACCATAAAGTTCCATATGGGAACAATTTTGTTAAATAGAATCTGTTGGAAAAGCAGAAACTTCTCAAAGTCAATACAAAATAAGAACAAAGAGACATGAATCATCGTCTTTGATATTTCTGCCATGAAGATAAAATTAGAATTATCACCAACAAATAGATTTAAGTTACTACTATTCTCAGTGAAAAGTGGAGGACCATTCACTATGTCGGAGTTGGAAGTTGAATAAATTGTTGATGTAATTTAAATATTTTTGGTTCGAGGTTTTCAGTCCGATAAAAGTAAAATAAAAATTTCTATCGTCCTATTCACAACTTCAGTGACATGGCTAAATTTGAAACAAAATAGGACAATAAGCAATTCACATTTAGAAAATGTGAGATCTATCATCCAAACAATCTATCATATACCCTTTATTGAACAATAAAACAACTGAATTAATATCCGAGATGGTAATAATAACCAATTGGCGGGACATTAATGGAAATTGTTTATCAAAAGAACATAAATTATGCTTCAAGGTACCAAAACCAAACGCACACAGAGTCTAAAGCATTATTAAAAACGTAAACAAAGTCTAAAGCGTTATTAAAATAAATTAATCATATATATATATATATATATATATATATATATATATATATATATATATTATGCACTTGAAAACCATTAGGTGCCACGGGCACTACTAAAGAAAAATGCTCTAACAAGAGCACCAATGAAGACCAAATGTCACGAAGTGACTCGCAACAGAAATGCTGGCACTTGTAAACCAGCCAAGAGTGCAAAATGACTTGTTCCCAAAGAAGAGTAAAGTTTTTAACCTTACAAGTTATATATATATATATATATATATATATATATATGTATGTATGTATATATGTATGTATGTATGTATGTATGTATATATGTATGTATATATATACACATCTATATTATATATAATGCATATATATATAATATATATACTATATAATACATATTTATATACATCATGTATATATATGTATATGTATATATATACATAAATATACATAAACACACATGGCCTTGAAGCTGCCCCTTGTCAAAAGTCAAACGATACATTCAGACATAAGCCCTGTCTCTTACGAGTACCAAGAACAATCTCTTCGTAACGGTCAAGTGAGAAGCGGAGGGGAGAACGATTTGCATGATGAGAAAATAGAAACAGAAAAGACCAAGAAATGTGTACGTGAGAGAGAAAGAGAATGGTGAAAAGGGTTACGAAAAAAGGATACTGGTTATGTAGTCGTGCCTGCAACATCTGACTGAGATTCGGGAAAGAACTTCCATTTGTATTCGGAAACACTGCTGGGATGTCAGGTGCACAACTGCCGTTGTATGGAATTTTTCCTTCCCTTTGGAAAAGTACAGAGAGAGAGAGAGAGAGAGAGAGAGAGAGAGAGAGAGAGAGAGAGAGAGAGAGAGAGAACGGGGAAATGAAAATGTTACAGCTTACTCTTAGACACGCTATTTTATGAGTTAACGCGAACATCACTATAAATAAACCTTTACCAAAAATCAATTGAGGAGCAGACAGTCGAGGACACCTACATCAGTGTTTGTACTTTCATGAACTTAAAGAAAAGGTCCGCGAAGTCATGGACAGGTAAAATAGATTCGACTAATGCTGATGATGAAGGACCATTGCATTTAAATGGAGGAGAGGTTCTGGTCGAATTGCAGCATGCTACCTTTTCCTCTAAAAGAGAGAACGTACGCGCTCCTGGGGTGGGGTGCTGGAGGGAAGGTGGTAGTGGTAGTGGTAGTAGCAGTGGGGGTGGGGGCTAAATAAGGTTGGGGTAAAGGCACCCCGATAGTCTGAGCGGTGGTCTGGCACCGTGCCGCTCCCTAAAACTAGTTTCTCTCTCTCTCTCCTCTCTCTCTCTCTCTCTCTCTCTCAATTCTTCTCGTTTAGTCCTCGCGCCTGTATAAATAGGGGTACCTTCGATGGCCCTGCCATAAAGGAAAAGCCATACACAGGAAACAACATTTAATCTGGCCTTAAGCAAAGCAATAAACACTGCATTACTCCAAATTCCATGACGTCACCTACCCCGCGATAAACACGCTATTCAACGATAGGATTTTTTGCATGAAATCGGCGTCGACGACCTTGACAGGTGAGACTTGAGACGCCAGTTGTATGCACAGAATCAATCAATATACCGCATGACAGAAAGAGAGAGGAAGGGAAAGGGGGTCTGCATAATACTTGCAGTGCATTTCCCTTTGTTGGTATATATATTAACACCATTTATCCAAGGCATATTCAAATACACACGTCATGTTTCACGAACCAATTATTCAGACTAAAGGGATGGCGGATATAAAATAAAATAAGAAAAAGAATTCGACTTCATTGATTATATAACCCAGTACACAATTCGCAGACTCGAAGGCTTCACAAACATTATAAGAAGCATTACTCAACCTTACCAATCAGTTATTTCTCTTCCAAATAAATACAGAAAAATGGGAATATAAAGTGGAAGAGGTTTCACAGTAATCGGTTACCGGTGCATGAGGGACTTTGTTATTCTCTGAATACGTGAGGCAAACATTCAGCCTGACACCTCGAAAGGCTCTTCGACTGCTGTTTACATGAAGGAGACTTTAACTGGCGACGTTAGCGCTTCACTGACTCTTCGATTAGGGATGTTTACACAAAGTAGACTTTCACTGGCGGTCCCGGAATATTCCTTTCTGCCAATGTTTACATTCAACAGACTTTATTTGTCCAGGTTATCGTTCTACCCATTCTTCAACTAGGAGCCACTCACCATGAACCTGCACTGCTGTTAGCAAGGAGCAAACTCCCACTGCATAGGTCAGTCAAAATAGTTCGACTGTCGCAGTAACTTGATATCGCACCTGCAAAAAGCACTGAACTCCACAAGTAGGTAAACATTTGTTTACGTGCGAATAGGTTATAAGGGGAACAGCAGCACATCAACAACAGACACCCACCAAGTGGCCACATAACATTCGTAACCAAAAAGGATTTGGAACTGTCTAATTTAAACAAATAGTCGGCCTTCATTTAGTTATCTAATTTATTTTTTTAAATTAAATAAGAAAGTTTATATAAATTTGAGGCTCCTATACCTTTCATACCAATCTTCAGCTTAAATGACATAAGTAAAAGCTAACTCCATCCTTAGCAAAACAGTCTGGGTCTGTTAACCCCAACTGACACCCCGAAAGATTGATTCAATTTCCTGTATCGCAATACCGCGCCTGGCCACAACACATATTTTCCCCAGTTAATCGCATGCTACCTCATGCATACCTGGCATCCGAAGTGGAGGAATGGATAAAAGTAATCATACAGTCTCTAAACAAGATACTACTTCGAACTATTTTAAATTTAGATGCCAACAGTACCAGTGTCACCTTATCCTAACGTACCAAACATGTCAAAATTCGCTTCCTGGTAGTTATCCATATAATGTTTATATACGTCAGATTCATAAGCAAGTAAAAACGGACCTGACATTCATCTACAAATGGACCTGACATTCATCGATCAACTTTAACGTATTATATAAAGACAATAATTCATAAGAAGAAAAAGTTTAGAGAGAACTAATGGCCTATTCTTTAGATATCGCAAAGCTACACATAAGAACAAATAATCAAGGCTGCATGATACATCAATCACTAATTTAGTAATTATATAAATTACAGCTATTTTACAGCTAATTGCTAAATTGCAGAAAGGGACCAGAGAAAATATCGAGAAGTTAGAAGCAGTCACAGTGGATAATATATATATTATATATATATATATATATATATATATTATATATATATATATATATATATATATATATACATACTGTTCAGAAAAGGAGGGTTAATACCCTCCTGGAGCCACATCCGCTAAAAATGATATATATTTATATATGGGCTGAAAACCTTAACCCCACAACCATGAACTCCTCTTGATCCACAAGAAGTGATGACTTCCATATTATTGCCGTTGGCCTTAGAAAAGGCTCATCTACCATTTAGGGTAATATTCTAAGAGTTACTTCGCCTTTGGATGCATTACTTCTGTATCCCTAACCACTGGAAATCCCTAGCGCAGAAACGTCCACGGGTCACCAACTCCTTACTACGGCGCCAGTTAACAGACTGGCCTTATATAAGTGTGGTTGCCTTTAGCCTCATGAGCGGCTCATCTATAAATTACGGGGCATTTCATCCCCCAAGGGAGTCACGGCCATGCACTAAGTTCTCTTGAGTCCTGGAGCACTAATAGACGAGTAAAACTGGCATTGCATATGAAAGGGCTTGCTATGGCTTAATATTCAAGGAATGTGAGTGTGTACCAAATACAGATGCATGACATAAAGAATAAAACGCTATTCGGACCACTGCTGAAGAACCTGCTATCTAGGTGGATGAAACAGTTAACACTGGCAAGTTGTCTGCATAATGCGTTTAGTTCCTTTATTATCAGCTAAAAGGATTCCACTTCGGTTAACATGTATGAAAATATATTAATTCCGAGGTAGAGCGAATTGGATATTAAAGGCATTTGTAGCTTAATGCATGTATATGAATCACGGTGATGTGATAAAAATTCACACACACACACACATTTTATATATATATATATATATATATATATATATATATATATATATAATATATATATATTAAATTTAAAAACATATTGACCTAGGAAAAGCTATTGCCAACTCGTATCATACCTGCTACCGTTTGTTAAGACTGGTATTCCTCATTTCCATACGAGAGTATTCAATGACGAATCGGAATTCGCTTAGTCACACCATCTATTACTAAAATTTAGTTATTTAATTGTCAAAATTTTGTTATATATATATATATATATATATATATATATATATATATATATATATACACAAACACACACAGCTCAAAAACAACACTGTCACCAAAAATGCAACAATACCCTAAACTAGAAAGTGACAGAGGAGCAAGTCAAATTACAAGGAATAAATACGGAACCGGAATCCAAATGTGGGCATTCCCTTTGGAATGAAGACCCGGGAAAGGCTCCGAAATCGAGTCAAGAAGGCAGCCTCAGGGCACAGAGGAAAACAAGCACCTCCTCGTTGCCATGGAGACAAACACGAGCAGTATAACAATGAAAAACCGGCGCCTCGGATTGCAAATTACACTGAACCATTTCTTTGCACGCACACGATTCGCTGTATCATTCACTTTGGATTTCCGCTTCAAAATGTGATCGTATGCAATATTGCGGAGGAAAGAGAGAGATGAGAGAGAGAGAGAGAGAGAGAGAGAGGAGAGAGACGAGAGAGATGCGAGAGAGAGAGAGAGAGAGAGAGAGAGAGTAATCACAGTTAGGCTACTGCACCATAACAACTATGGCAATTCAGAAATATTTAAAAGGACAGACAAATTCAAGGCATTTTTCTTACTGGATACATGATCTAACTTTATTGAAGGTTACTTTCTGATGTAAAGTGCCACACGTCAATCCACCAGCAATTTTTCTCGGATATAAATAGCTGTGTTATCATTCTAACTTAAGGCACTATATCACTTTCTGAAAACTGATCGAATGAAAAAAAAAAAAAAAAAAAAAAAAAAAAAAAAAAAAAAAAACAGCAATTAATTTGAACGACAACTGAAACATTAAGGGAGGCAACTATTCTCTGGTTTGTCTCCTCATCATTTTTCAACCGTCAGACGTTTCTCAAAACTCGTTCCATGACGTTCATATTCTGAGACTCTGCAACAGCACTTAAAAGTGAATTACTCAAGACGACAATCGCGAGAGAGAGAGAGAGAGAGAGAGAGAGAGAGAGAGAGAGAGAGAGAGAGAGAGAGAGAGATTTCAGTAAATATAACATAAATAACGCTAGAAAAAATATAAACCGAAAAAAAACAATGCACGCAAGCCATTCCCCTTAAACAAGTGATTCTAAAGAAATTTTGGACATATTCTAGGTAAAGAGAGAATCTCCACAGAAAATACATGATTACTGGAATGCGCTTTAGAGAGGCTGGTTCTTTAGTCCCCCAATTACGTTAATCCGAGCAGCCGATAGGAATGAGCACCCTTCATGCTTTCCCCCAATTATTCTATTCCAAGAACATGGCAATCATAGTCGGCTCTTCATTTAGGGGAAAAATCCACATTCCGAGATAGGATGACAAAATATACACAAGTCAAGCAATTGTTTATAGGTCCTGTTGTCAACACATAGTATATACTACCACCCACTGCTAACAGTCATCGTGAAACCCATCATAAACGTCAAGCGACAGCAGATTTGGTCTACACTGGAGTTTAGCCAAAATGCCGACCAATACGTAAGCAAATAAACACGACACTTTCCAAAAAGAGTAAATGTTCTAAAAGTGTTCTGGCTAAACATTTTCTCGACAATATCCTTTTCTTGTATTAAACAGTATAACAGACACATCAAAATGACGCCATTCCTCTACGAAATCCAATGCTGTTTCTGTAGAACTCAGAATTGAGGTTAGAAATCTCACAAATTCGAATGCGTTTAACCAATGAACAAAAGTAATGGTAGAGCTGAGACAGCTCAAATCTGTCCGCCTTGACTTTTTCCATATCGGTTCCACATTTCAGACGAACATTCACCATTCCCCTGTTCAGCTTTGAAAGAAGAAACCCTGAACGATGAATGGACCGAGCGGATTCCACAAAGGCTTCTGCCTTCATATGCTCTTCTCAGAATCTCAGAACTTTTTCAATAACTTCCCGTAATACTTCTGAAGCCGAGAGAAATATCCAGCAACACTCGAGATATGAAAGTTTTATGAGGACTCCCTAGACCCTCTGACCTCTATTTGCAGAATGTTGCTTCGTTGTTACTTGGGAAACACGTTCCGTAGACTTGCCACTTTCGAACACTTTCCGTTTATTTATCAATTACGAAACACTTCTTTTCATCTAATTTCCTTCCTTTCAACCGATCGAGCTTGAACTGGTCAGCTATGCTCGTTCACGTTTCACTGCCTTCAAAAGAAACAATAGCCCTTCATTAAAGGAGAAATGGACAGCACTAAATAAATGATGTGATGGGTTGAACACCACCGCATCTACTATACATTACTCGACAGAATGGATATTTACAGTTGACACATTTTATTTCCTCGTACTGAAAGAAAAATTATTAAGATTATATGGATTCATACATTCCCACACACAAGTTTCAAATTTTTTTTTTCTCTCTCTCTCTCTCTCTCTCTCTCTCTCATCACACACTTTATATATATATATATATATATATATATATATTATATTATATATATATATATATATATATATATATATATATATATATATATATATATATATATATATATGTGTGTGTGTTTGAAGAGCTCTGTGGTTAAGCATTGAGCTTGCGTTTGCAAGGTCAATGGTTCAGTCATGGCTGTGGATGTAACCAACGTCAGCAGTGACAAAACAAGGGGCAAGGACTTGGTATCCTTCCGCGAGTGAGTCTTTCAGAGAACGGCAAGTAGGCTCTTCTTTTGAAATGCCATTCACTCTACAGGGGACAAGGACAAATCCAAACAAAATACACGTAACTCAAACAACGTTAATCTAAAAAATTTTAGAAGCGTTGATAAATACACAGATGACACTAAACCGTAGTGGAACCTGGTCTAACATATATAAAGCCACAGCTAACATGTTACCGAGATTTTTTTTATGATCAACATGTACAGTTTCCTTAAAATGCAACATCCAAAACCAATAACTATTCACAAAACAGACAAAAATAAATGAAAAAACGCCAGAGTAGTAAACTTAACGAAGTAGTGTTCTAAATGTTTGTTATAACAAAAGTGTAAAGAAAAAAACAATACACCAGTCAGATGAGCGGAAGCAGGTTAAATGACTTTGAGTATGGTCTAGAATGCATCTTCTTCAAGCCAATGAAGAACTTTTTCAAGACCAGATGACATCTTGTTACGGTTAACAAAAGATCACATTAAATCTACGATGATGAAGAACTAGAAACATAAAATAGGTAAACGGAACTAACCTTTTCCAAAAAGGGGAGTCTCATGTCTAACCTCAATCAGAACAAAGCACTTCTGGATCAGCCTCCCTCTTTAGAATGGAAAACGAGCGCCTTTGGCTTTGCTTGTATCCGTCCTTAGACAAACAATGAAAAAGATGGACCGACTGACGTCACAGAAAAAAGAAACAAATGACGGAACAAAAAGACGGGAGAAACAAACATAAAATTCGTTCGGGGGAAAAGTTCGTTGAAATTCGGAAGTTCGCAAAGGGATTCGGAGAGCTTTATACTGCTCAGGCGGCAGTGTGAGGGACGCTTTATATATTTATATTCGCTGGGGGCGGAGCCTCCACCCTAAGCATATGTGTAACGTAGGTGGCAGCGGGTATGACATGGGTAGGAGGAGAAACACGGCACTGGTGTTGGGCACGTTTGGATTCGAGCCCGCTGGTGGGGTCACGCAGAGGTGAACATAGCAAGATGTGTTGAAGGAAGTGACAGACATGTAAACAATATATTATTATTATTATTATTATTATTATTATTATTATTAGAGAGCTTAAACATGCCACTTAACTAGTAGTGGCGGAAAGAGAACAAAACAAAACAAGGACAAATCAAATGATACGATCGCACGGGAAGACTAGATTACCAGCATGAAATCGAAACTGAAATATGACGAAACTGCCTTGCATCAGAGCATTACGTCACATAATTACTTCAACCTCAATTCTCCTCGCAGAAAACGTTACGGATTTCAGTCAATTAAACTTATCTCGGGTGCACCGAGACTTTTTTTGTTTGAACCTTAAAAATAGATACAAATTCTTTATAAAACAATTCTGTAACTCTATGTTTTAAGTCAATGTAGCAGCCAAAGCTTGCGCTTACTAAGTAAATCATTCTTGGATTTTTTGTAATAATTATCAATTACAACTTTATATCCTTTTCCTTGTCTTCAATACAGAGATTTTTTTTAATATCAATTACAATGAGCTCGTGAGTCTGTACGAACATTCACCTGTACCTAAAATACCCTCACCATCCACTGAAATACATGCTGATACATTCCAATATAAGTGACGACTACAAATGAAACTTTTTTTAAGCTCCGCTTCGACTTTATTTCCAGTGATAAGGATGAGAAATTTAGTGTGGTGTACACTAAATTTCTGATCTCATTTTTGGTCACTTGTACGGTGTGTACAAGTGAACAAAAATTCAAACTGCGATAAAACAAGACTGTACATTTTAAAGATCATCGCATACTCAAAGACTGCACTTTCCTCTCCATATAGGGTGACGAACCGTAAAATGAACATCACAGGACAGGTAACTATTTCCCTGGGACCTTTTCACCTCGGGCAAAAGCTTTCAGATTCACACAGAATTAAAAATGAAAGAGCAGTTGTTAAGACTGGGGAGAGAGAGAGAGAGAGAGAGAGAGAGATCTAGAGGCTGCATATATCACCGAGGGATTTGAAAAAGTATGCAAATCCTGCTGAGCTCCAGGATACACCTTCAATTCCCCAAGCTATCCCCTGAGCACGAGTATTCATAAAATAAGGCATGTAGGAAAAAATAAATTGCGCAACTTGAATGGCAACAACCCGCGGATTGTGAATGACCGAAATTTCGGCTGTGGGTCAGGAAAGGAGATGTTACTATCACCAGCTAGTTTAATGATATCTCCAAGTCACACTGCTGGATACTAATAAGCTCGCCCGAAGAATATGACTGAAATGAGAATGAAAGACGGATGAGGGCGTAGGAAGTTTGACAACTAAGTGACAATGGACCAATGAAACTGATGTGAAGTTTAGGCAGAAAGAGATGCAGCTGGGATTAAGAGGACGCTTCGCAGAGCTTCAATACCGTTGATAGTGTCGCACAATTGATACTGCAACCTCCAACGTAGTAATGACATGGGAGAATATTTTTGGACAACTATGGAAAATCTTGAGCTCTTCTTCTTAATGGTGGAAACGGGTTAGATACAAAAACAAACATGAAAGTGACACAAAGAAAGAAATTTCATAAGAATCGTAAACTGGAACCGGGACAATATTCAGATTATATCATCATTACTTCTTCGTTTAGCCATGCCATTCCTTAAAAGAAATAAACTTCAGCTCAAACGTTTTAGATCCCTGTGAGAAACGACAGTTGATACTTGAATTAGAGTTGCAGATTACAGAAAGAATAGATAACCACCACAATCCTTTCCCTTGTACCCAAACTACAATAGCTAGTGAACTGCCGGTTGCTAAGCAAAACATCACACAGCTCACTTCTACACAGATCTAAGAAGCCCTTAGCAAGGAGACCTAAAAACACCATAAACCAGCATCTTCCTCGGCTGTGAAACTTGACAAACAGCGTCCCTGAACCGTCACATTAGCTACAGGCACAAGAGAAGCAGCGGACAAAAATGTCTTTCACACCAATTTACCTACATCCAATGATTTCTAGGTTATTTCTACTTATCCTCCGTTTACTCTTCGCCCAGTTTTTCTTTTTTCATTTCGCTAAGAAAAAAAGGACAGCAATTCAGAGACCCAGTTCCATCAGCATTTTTTAGTTTTTATTTCGATTCAAGTTCTTCATCTAAATGATAAAACTCACGCTGTCATCATTAGTTCCTTAATGAAATAATACTCTAGCATCTGAGGGGCTTCTTTCTATAATGACAAGTTGTTGACAAGACTGAAAAAAAAAAAATGATTTACTCGCTGACGCAGTCCTATCTCCTCTCTGCTCAAGAGTCCTTGTTGGTGGCTCTCTGGGTGCCATTTTCACCACTGTTCCCTTGAAATCAGAATTCTCACCCTCTTGGATTGTGATTGAACTACATCGACATTTCAAATAATTTTTCTTTTTTCTGGATTTCATTGCAAACAAACATAAATGTTGCTCCATGTTCATGTTGACAACATCTAGTAAATTTCCATCATAAAATGAGCACTTCCTTGAGTATTTTGTCATATTTTGGAGTCTGAATTCATCGGACATAATAAATTACTTACAACGAGAGATTCAGCATTGGCAAAAAAATTAGTTGACATTAACAAGTGCACCGCATTATTATTTCACAAAGGTTCTCTACAAACGCTTATCAAACCAAATTAAAACTAATTTGCCTAATTTTGTTTAACTTGGAAATGTTACCTTTCCGTTTATATATATAACGCACTGATTTATGCTCCGCGAACCCATACAGGCACAAACATCCCACTCATTTCAAATCACATCGGACGAACATGCCAAAATCAGCCAACAGATCTATAAACGGTATTTGTCAAAGCATCGCTGTCAAACCATATGAATATACTGCGCAGTCTATGAATATGAATATAGAGACAAGAACAAGAGCAAGTTTTCATTTCTTTTAATTCGTAAACGGCCTGTAACTATGCATCATAAAACATTTGTCTTGATTCGAGAGAAAAACTCGCTTTGAACCCTACAGGAAGGGAGATTTCTTAAGCGAGGCCCTTCACTTGTCAGTTACTCAAAACGGATTTTAGATAATGCCTCGTAATGGAACACATGGTGCCCAATCGAATTAGAATTGCGTCCCGTGATGGGGTCGATGAAATAATCCAACAGTCATGATTCTTGTCTAATCTGACAGGACATCCAAGAATTTAAATATCAGAAGCGGTACTGGTTGACTTGAGAAGGATGATAATCAGTAAGGTAGACCACCGGTCCATTGATAGGGAGCCCAGAGTGCAGATAATGTTGCACGAGTAATCTCTGCTGAGTTAGATGTACAATAGGCCGAGGTAGACAGCATCTGAAATCAGTTCTAGGATTGTGAGCAAATTGAAGGGCAGAGTCGTCTGGTTTTAATGGGTGATCTGGAGCCAAACCCACTTGGATATTGAAGATACATAATATTTCATAGCGTTCATGTCTACAATATAGCACTTCTTTGAAGAGAAGCAATGTTAGTTAGTTGGCTGGGAGATGTCTGACGATTCTTTCCTTTGATTTTCAGAAATTTTTTCTAAGATCTAAATAAGGTCAGGTCCTAGCTATAATAGTCGGTATGATCTCAGGAGACCACTTTTCATGGGCAAGTGAAGGACTGCTTCAAGACTCTATAATGTACAATTTTGTTAAGATTTCAGTACAAGTTACTAATCCCCTAGTCTCGCCCGACACAGGCGATTTGTACTTCTAATGCAATAAGAAAGAATGGTCGCAAGGTTATGCGCCTGATACTGGAATGCTAAACTGTTTGATCAATATATGCTACACATTTTCTATTTAACCGCTTCCTTTATAGAATCTAAAACTAGATAATGTTCATGTAAACACAGTCATACTATTACCAAGCACCCCCTCATCCTTAACAGCGTTGAACAATCATATAGTCAAGGTGGGTTAAAGGTATGTCTTCTTTCTGTGATCTCCTTGAGATACTGAAGCCCTTCGGATTACTCTATCAAAGGTTTACAAAGTGTTTGGTAAATGTGTCCTTGACGTAAAAATCTCTCAACCGGAGCAGGATACTTATCCCTAAGAGAGCGACAGGTTTTACTTTGAAAGAGAAGAAACTGAAATAGTAAGATTGACACTCCGTCAGCTCAGGACGAAGAACTCATAGAGGAACGGCGAAAGGCTGGAAATCAACTACTTCATTAAATTCACTCGAAATCGAAAACGATATGAAAAATAACCCAATTATTTTCTTTTAGTAGTCATGGAAATATCAGACAGTAAAGATGGCATCGGGGGTCACAAAAGAAAACGTGTCTTTGTGTCCATCGAATGAAGAAATTTTTTAATGCCTCTCAGCGCCTGAAGGGGAACCAAGCTTTTTATGTTCTAACCGATAGAGCTCCCTATGCTACAAAATGGTGATTTCATGGAGAAACTATCTTAAAGGGAATGACGCTCTCGTAGCTAAAAGTCAGCACATTGGGCAATCCATTTCCATGTGGTATGAAGTCCTTAATTTCCCCAGTTTCGCCCGACCGAAGAATAAAGTAACTGGAGACTGACTCGTAATGCAGTAACGAAAGAAGTATGTCGTCCGGAGCAAAGTCATGAGCCTGATACAGCTTGGTCAATTTATACAACACATTTTCTGTCTAATCACTTCCTTATATCATGAAAAACTACACAATGTTCGCCTAAACACCAGTCACACCACTACATTTTCTGGGATCGTCTGGAGCAATGTTATCGTTAGCGTTTCATAATATGTCATATGTAAATTTGTAGTTTATTAGATAAATCATTCCTTCTGTTGTCAGCACGATTTTCGAAATGTGTGAATAACCTTCAATATTGATTTTCTCTGTTATATTTCGTGCAATAAGAATTTCGAGAGAGAGAGAGAGAGAGAGAGAGAGAGAGAGAGAGAGAGAGAGAGAGAGAGAGAGAGAGAGAGCCTTCAATATGGATTTTCTGTTATATTCTCATGTAATAAGAATTTTTGAGAGAGAGAGAGAGAGAGAGAGAGAGAGAGAGAGAGAGAGAGAGAGAGAGAGACTTAAATATGGATTTTCTGTTATATTCTCATGTAATAAGAATTTTAGGAGAGAGAGAGAGAGAGAGAGAGAGAGAGAGAGAGAGAGAGAGAGAGAGAGAGAGAGAGAGGGTATACCGTTGTACCCAAGCTAATAAAAAAAGAAGAAAAAATAAAATGAAATACACCTAAAATGAAGTTATCCAGGGTCGGAAGCTTTGACGAAGGAGGCGGAGCAGGAGAAAGAAGGTCCTGATACTCAGGCAGGAAATAACTCAAACGTCGCGAGACTGAATCTTCAGGGGGTAGGGGAGGCAAATACAGGAGGGCACCTAGACACTGATTTGAGGTAAATAAATAATCGAATGTCAAGGAACAAAACGATGAATTAAAATCATCAAATGTAAACAACAAGCGTCAGGACTTACTTAAAGACAAAACAATACATAATGTCATTAAAGTAGGTTACCAAAGTGGGTCGTTAGCCTTTTAATTTATTGAGTGTAGTTTGTTTTACCTTTCATATTATTTTTATTTTTATTTCTGTATTTTTGCATGATTTGCGCTTTGGTTTTAGGTTTTTCGTAATTTTTTTAATTTTTAGTTTGTATGTTGATGCTCGTTTTATTTTATTTTTTTGAAGCTTTTAATAAGCAATTCATTTAATGTAATTTTTTGTGTTTTCTCAATCCGTGTCCATTTTTTCAGCCTGAAGATGAGGTTTTAAACCTCGAAAGCTCGTAATATTAAAGAATGTTCTTCCTAGTCTTGGCACTATTCTTCATAATCAGCTATATAATATTATATATATATATATATTATTTCTCTGTAATACATAAAAGAACTGCAAGTTATTTTCCTTTCATCTGTTTCGTAGAATTAGACATCTCTACGAATTGTAATGGAAAGAATACCTACTAACTAGGAAATAAATATAAAAGGACAATACAAATAAGATGGCCACAAATGCGTTACAAACAATACAAACGCATATATGCGCAAACATTACAAATAAATTACGCACTATCAATGACTTTCCTACCGTGATAAACAAAATTTTATGGTGAATAAACTTTCACAAACACACACACACATACATAACACAATACATATATATATATAAATATACATATATATACATATATATGTATATGAATATATATATATATATATATATATATATATATATATATATACATATATATATATATATATATACATATATATCATTATACACACATATACACACACATATATTATATATATATATATATATATATATATCACACATACATACACACACACATACATCACACACACACACACACATATATATATATATATATATATATATTATATATATATTATATATATACATGTATTTCTGAGGCACCAAGGAAGTTGAGGGGAAACACGTGAGTGCAAAGCCTGCGTAGCCCCACAGAAGAACAACACAATAGCCAATGCCTTATTCTTGCTTCAACAGCCGAATCGTGGCCTGGTTATTTTTCTTAAAGGTCAGGAACAAGTGAAACCACTGCTGCTGCGCTAACAACTGAAAACTTACAATAATCTGTTATATACTTTATCATCCAAAGGCTGTTTTTCGTTCCGCCGAGAGAGACGAGGATGGAAGACAACAAATACCTTCTTTTATAAGTATGGCTGTGCACAAATGCAAGTGGTTTCGTAAGTATGGCTGTACATGAATACAAGTGGCCCTATTCCATGGATCCATAGGACAAGTTTCAGATGAAAAACATAACTTATCTTTTTTTTATAATTATTCATGGGCTTTGGTAAAATATCCATGTGGGTATTTTCTCTATGAAAACCTTTAGACGAAACAGACGTACAAACAGACAGACAGACAGAGACAGACACACGGACGAAGAGAAGGGAAGAAGAATCTGGTGTCCGGGAAGAGAGCCAAAGCGCCGGGGTTAACAGGAGATAAATTCGTATCTGGCATCGCTCATATGCTGTGGCACCCCCTGCCCTCAAGTCAACCCCCCCCTCCCCCCCACCTCAACATTTTAAGAAGCTCTTACCATCAACGCCCAATGATTTGCTAACTTCCTTATCACGGCAACTTCCACATATCAACACCGCTGAGGGACTTTTGCAATTTGCACCGCATGTTTTCTTAGACGAAATTAACTTTTATTTGTTTATCACTAATGCAAACAAAATGCATTGGATGCACCCGTTTTATTATTAAGCGGAGTTATATTCCAATTCCTAATAAAATCGACGCCAGTCACTCATTTTCTGAACTACGAAGAGAAGAAATGGAATTTGAACTAGACATAACTATATAGACAGAACACCTATTAGACTGTACGGAATATAAATAACCAGAGCATGTTTCATTACAAATCAAAAGCGCATCTGAAATTATGCTCTGGTGAATGAAGTTTACTTCTTTTCTAACACTAACTGAACAATCCCAACGGCCAACATCCACGAGTCATAAACTCCAAACATATCAAGTAACTGAAGTACTACCATGTCTACAATTATCTAAATCCATTAATAAACATGGTAACTGTATGTTCATTTGCTATAACATATCTTATTGTGTTTATATAAGCTACGAAGTTAAATTCTAAATTAAATAACATAGAACGATATCAGATATATATTACGCAAAAGCAAACATTAATATTAACCCATACCCTCGTCATACAGGCTCTCCAAAATGAGGTGGGAATGGAATACTACTGTGACATATTTAAGTACATTGTCGAGTGTGTTGTTTATTCATGTCACCCATCATCTGTTGTTGAGGAAAAAGAAGATGGCTGACATGCATATCACATAGATAAAGTGAAAATACAAGACATCGGCAATTTACTGGCACTGAGGTACTTTCAGGTGTAGAGGCTATATCCTTCCAATGTACAGTGGTATGGCAGGAGTAGAGAATCTGGTATGAGAGAAGAGAAGTTGAACGGCTGGCAGTGATATTGGCTCTGGGATTAAAGCCAAACGTAATTACATAGTCTTAACATTTTTTTTTTTTTTGGCTACAGTTATTTTGTTGCGCGTGTGTGCGTGTATGTAATATATATTGTGTAAATATGTGAATTACCTACACACACACACACACATAATATATATATATATATATATATATATATATATATATATATATATATATGTGTGTGTGTGTGTGTGTGTGTATGTGTGTAGGTATGCACATATTTACACAATATATATTACATACACGTACACACGCGCAACAAAAATGACACGGTTAAAGGGAGGCAAATGAATCCACGTCCCATCAGAGCAACGAGCGAGAGATGCGCAGCAAAGGACCGCATCAAACCCCATCTGTTACAAACAAGTCGAAGCCCCACAACAAAACAAAAATAAAAGGAAGGGGAAGGAGCGCCAGGGGGGATCCGCCCACGTTTCCATCAAAACCCCCTACGCACGTGAACTTCCCCCTAGGAAAAAGGTTGCAAGTTTGGCAATGCATATCAATGCTCCCCGCTGAGCTCAGGAACCGCTAACACATTTTTTCCGCACGTCCAGAATGCGGTTCTTGGTCGAGGCCACTGGGAATGATTTCATCGGGATTCTTGAAAATACCTAAACAACGTTTCATGGTTAAATTCTGAAATCGCTGCCCTCTCACAGAGCATTCGTGTAATATGAATGTTTAAGAGCTTTGTGACAACACAAACGTATACGAGAGAGAGAGAGAGAGAGAGAGAGAGAGAGAGAGAGAGAGAGAGAGAGAGAGAGAGAGAGAGAGAATGCGTTTTCACGTGCACCCTGAATATTTGACAAGTCAGTACGACGGGACTTTGTCGGCAGCTCTGTCTAAAAGCAGGACGAACCGCCGATGAAATATTAAAGAGCATCTAGAATAAAGCTTCTTACTGCTTCTGCATCCCCGGTGAAGTTATACGAACTGTCAAATACACAGTCGGCAAAAATACGCTACGCAATCGTCACATTTTCTATGGAAAGTCATCATTGACACTATAATATCAAAACCTCCCTCGCCCACAATAAATCTCATTAACAAAAGTCATTTCCAATAAAAACAATGATTGAAATATAAAAAGCGAAATGTAAAACAGGATCAAATACCCTCAGAAAAGAGAAGTAAAAGGTTCCTCGAAGATCAAAAGCGAAGACACATCGAGAAACTACAAATTAACTCAAACGAACTAACAACTACGTACAACATTCAGTTTTAAAAAGCTGTCCGAAGATTACATTTTGAAAGAAACTAGCCCCCATAAAACACGCTGTCACAAGAAATCCATAGGCAGCCAATATACATACGCCTTTGACTGTTTACAATTAGCATAAGAAAACGGTACGGTAACTGTATCACGTCACGAAAAACATAAATGAACAAACCAAAAAAAAAAAAAAAGACACATCAAACATTGAATAGCCGGAATAAAATGTCTGATATTAGTAAACGTAAGCAACCTTCGTTGTCCAGCAGTATGAAATCACCTAATTGAGGGTTTCCATACATACGCGATTATCTAATTACGAAACCATAAAACAGCTCAAACATTTACTCTAAATAACCTAATGTGATTATTCATGGAATAACAATGCATGCCTACTATTTTACAGAAGAGAAATAACAAGAATTACTTCGAATTCAATAACAAAACTCACCATTTTCTTGCTAATGGACTGCCTTTTTTAATCCCCTTCCTTACCTGTAAAATAGAAAAAAAAATATCAATACATTTTCCATCTATGTTAACTGGAATATTTCATAATAGAATAGCAATACACAAAGCAGTTACGAAACCTTTTCCTCTATGTATGTCCCAAACATAGATAATGCTTTAAACCACCTTATCAAAAACGATGCACGCAGAATTGCGCTAATCGTCATCATAAAGAAGGGGGAATTTTCATTACAAGAACAGAGGATCAAGAAACATAATGACTAGAACCCAGGAATGGGCCTGACCCAAACTGGCATTCGACAGTTTGTGTGACGTATCACCAATCAATAATAGGACGACTTTTAATCTACGGACATTCTATTCATGTTTCAGTTACTAAACTAACTCAAATCCAGATTTACAGAGCATTGCGGAGATATGTAATGGCTTCGAACCGCAGCATTCCAATGAACAGGA
>NC_087215.1:39504601-39517101 GCF_015104395.2 Macrobrachium nipponense
TTACAATTGTGAATTCTGTAGCAACTACTAAAAAAATATAATTCTAAGGAAGCGACAAGTAATCTGTACCTGAAGACCCCATTATTATTACTGGGTGCACAATACGTAGTATCATGGTATCTAGAGAAAGGGGTCGCGTCATCCCCATTGACCGCTGTGGTGGCACAAACCAAAATATGAAAGGAAAGTTTAGATTTTTTGTTGCACTCCTGATACTGATACTGACAATGAAAAAAAATATAATAAAAAAACAAGCCGTAATTGAGAACTTTTTCTTTGTCTGATTGGCTAGCTGAGTGACGTCACTAAGCTCCTCCCCATTTATACCATGCTCGTCATCTTTCAGTTGTCAAAGCGGGATGGTGGTCTTTTTAACTATGCTGACATTTTAAGATAGCTAAATTATTGTGTCTTGTGCCACATAAATCAGAAAAAAACAACGAAATTTGTAAATTTTCATTGCTTTCCAGAAAAAATTTCCGCAGGTGACATCATATCTGTAGTAGAACGTCTTCATCCGTTTAGCAGATGATTTTCTGTCATTCAGGCTTGGAGTCATTACATATGCTTTATGTCAATTACAGTTATAATTGTAATTACCAGTCCTATTATCAAATTACAATCACAACTAAAATTAATATTAAATAGAAATAAAGAATGATAATTACCTTATTTATTATATTTCAATAAAATTACAATTACAATTACTCCAAGCCTGCCGTCAACACAGACATGGTGTAAAAGGGGCGTGGCCTAGGGACCCAAAAGATACCGACTAGTCATTTTCCTTCGCTCCATATGCAACCACCTTTCTTATACCCACCTTGCGTAGTATAACATCAACAAAAGGCGAATGTTAATACAGCTAAATTTGGATATTCCTGGAGAATTTTTATCTGAAATTTCATAATAAAAGAATAAAGGGAAACAATTATCCTGACGCGCTATCAAGCTAAGAAATTACTAAAACAAGACTTGAAAATGGTTGGTATAGCTCTGGTCACAAATTATATCTATAATATATATGTGGAATGTCCATCTCTAAACTAGTGAAGCTTAAAAATAAAGTGAGACACTCTTACGCTTACACACACACACACTCACACTCTCTCTCTCTCTCTCTCTCTTGTTTACCTTTTTCTGTTCCTTGGCCCTCCGTCTCTTCAAGAGCCGGAACTCCGGGATGTCAAAATCTGGCCTCCTGTCAAACTTCATCTTGATTCGATCCGATTCCTCCTCTACCTTGAGCGTCACCAATTTCTTGTTAGTTCCCCGATTATGATCAATTTCGATTTCCAGATACATTTATCCGAAATTTAAAGAGTGGCCCCCGGGATTCGTCGAATGGTCAATGCCAATAATGCAAATTGCGGTTTCTCTGCCAAAGGAGTATGAATTTTAACCAGTCCACAGTCCAATTTTTCATTCCGATCATTAAGCAAACAATAAACCGCCACAACTGAATTTTGCTTAATCTTTCGTCACCGACCGCAACCCCCCCTAACCCCGCACCACCGAAAGAAACCCCCAAAAGCCCACCCCACCCCTCAGAGTTCACTTGATCTGCGTGAAATAAAAGGTTTTTTGGATCTTCGGCGTCGTTCACGAGTACTTCAGTTTGACTTGAAAGCGATCGGGTACTATGAGATAGTGGTACCGCCCGCTATCCCACAGCCGATAGTAACAGGATGGAATAAGATGCATTTGTCTCTCCAGGGGAACACGGAAATATTGCGAACCATTTCGGCTACCCACACTCCCGACGCCAATACTTCGATATTGGCAGAGGTGTCGGGTCACCTCCTGGAGGTCTCCTTCGACACGTCGTCTCGGTAATTAATTCTCTCGCCTCAGTGGCGTCTGTGCACGCCTCCCTCAAACGGCACACCCTCGTTGCTTTGCAAAGGCTTCTTCCTCCTCCCTCCTCTTTTGCCCAACCCTGCCGACTCCTCCTCCTTCGGCGTCGCCTCCGACGCCGCCTCTGGGGTTCTTGTTTGGGCTGTGACCTGCCCTAAGGCTCACAGTATAAAGTCCACTAGATATCCTCTTTTCAAAGTATGAAGTTTCAAGAAGTCCTTCACTCAACAAACAAAAATATTCTTCAACTTTGACGATATCAAGCGAAGCCCTTCGGATTAGAACAGGTTTCGTCCGAACTCGGACCACAGATTAAGTCTATAGAAAAGACACCCCAGAGGTATTCCAGACTATCGGGGGGAGGGCCTTTTGCTCGAAAGGCTTGGGCTGCTTCCTCTTCGAAGTCTGCGCTGGGTATGGCAGTTTTTGGGGGGCATTATTTCGCCTACACCTTGAAGCACCTCCTCCTCCTCCTCCATGGGAACTAACGACGCTCCTCCACATCTCTTTCCCACGGGGATCGCTTTCCTGCCAATCCTAATACCTGTCTCCCCAAATCGTCTCCGAATCCTTTGATAGAGACTTTAATGGCTCTCATCTGACTTCCTGATAGAGAGATATTACAGTACAAAAAAAGATATAGAAACTACTTAATAAACTTGTCCTTTTACCTTAAAAAACTACTATCCAAGTAATGTAATTGATTCCAAAATTAAACATTTGAAGAAAAGGGAAGACAGACGCATGGAAAGATCGAAAGGCAGTATATAAAAAATGGGGACGTCTTCTTACAACTTGTACGATCAGTCAGAGACCTGTTAGCTTCAAACGCAGTGTATTCTATTGAGTATGTTTATACAGAGTCATTTGCCAAAATATATAAAATGCGCGAGCAAGCGCTCTCAAATACACACACACACACACACACACATATATATATATATATGATATATATAATATATATATATATATATAATATATATATTATATATATATATATATATATATATACATATATATACTATATACATACGTATATATACCTATACATATTTTATGTATATTACCATCAATAAAAATTTCCTTTACCCATTCAAGAGTGGGTGTCTAAGAAAGTACTACTCTGCTAGTTTTCATGAAGTCTTTAATCTGCGTCTCTGCCGATCTCTCTCTCTCTCTCTATCTCTCTCTCTCTTCTCTCTCTCTCACACTCAATATATATATATGTATGTATTAATTAGTCACCATACGCCTTTTCCGCACCAGAGGGGGAGGGCAAACCAGAAAATGGGAGAGAATGCGCTAGAAAAGTAGAGCCTTCTGGGTTTCATCAAGCATCTAGGGATGATGTAGAGAGCTTCATAACCACTTATTATCACAACCTGATGCCCGGCCTCCTGTCAGACGGCGAGACAGGGTCTCGGACCATGTGAATGCCAACTCAGTGTATCCCCTACTATCATATTTAAGGAACAAAAATATTTTAGGTCTAAATAAGTGATAGAAGAGATCATGTTCAAGTAGAAAACCACGTGAAATAATGCAGTCAAACAAGAAAGAAGGCAAGAATTGAAATCACTGAGGTGAACATGGAGAGAGGCGTTCTTTACGGAAACAGCAACACAGAAAAAGGCTAAAGGTTATCTGCATCTTACTTATTTAGAAAAGGCTTAACGATTCGAAAGCTTCGCACCATGATTTTTCTTGGCTTCACCCAGAACGAACTGTGGTATTGAGTTCTTGGTGTAAAGACAAACAAGAAGAAAGGCTGGTCTGTGTTCACGTGTAACAGGCATTATCCTAAAACAAAGATATGCCCCTGGGGGGCGAATTCATAGAAAAGAGGTCAATGCATTTCATCGAAGCTCACTTTCCTATTCCATTATTCTAATGCAGGTTACTGAATTCAAGCTGAGAAGGGCCAACACAGATGACAACTCTTGGTTAGACAAGTGGATGTCATTCACTGCCTGTTTCGGACAACAGACTGCTTAAACAGCCGAGACCAAGCTATCTGCCTAGAGTAGTACCAAAACTATTAACATCAGATCAGATGCTGACCACAGTGGACACTTACAGGACACTTTTGACTCATAAGACTGATCCAACGTTCTTGTAAGATTAGTTCCCGCTTTGAACCAAAATTAAAAATTCAAATCAAATTATGCCAACACCGTGGTTCTAGACGGACCAAAAAATTGAAGACTG
Organism: Macrobrachium nipponense; assembly: GCF_015104395.2. Taxonomy (NCBI): domain Eukaryota; kingdom Metazoa; phylum Arthropoda; class Malacostraca; order Decapoda; family Palaemonidae; genus Macrobrachium; species Macrobrachium nipponense. The sequence continues at coordinate 39,508,667 of NC_087215.1, forward strand.
CTGACAGTTTCAAGCTAATGGTGTCTGTCGGCAGGATGATGGCTTCAATGCTTTGGGATTATGATGTTATGATCAAAATATAATTACCTGTAAAGGGGTTAGATCATGGGGAAAAATGCACAACAGAATTAAGGCAGCTGAGAAAAATTCAAGATGAAACTCAGAAGAGACCTGCTGTTCACAGATTACAGGTAAGAGTGGAAACATCAGTCAACAGCGGCTCTAAATTGAAGCCCAAGCACCATACTCAATAGAAACCCCCTTCTGTGCTCAAGACTTCGGAAACAAAAATTTGGTCATTTATGTTGTAGGTGTATTTAGAGGACCAACATACAATCTTCTTCCACAATATGGTAGCAATGCTTGAACATCAGAGGACCAAGTGTGCTGAAGTTAAGCTTTGGACCGATTGATTTATGACAGAATAGTCTGATGACCTGATACCGGTCTGTTTGGGTATTCGGGTGTGATGAAAGTGGTCAAAAGTTAAAATTAATATATCAATAACTAAATAATCAATAAATAAAAATTATCATTAAAAATGTCAATAGCCCTTACAAAGTTTATGACGTTGTTAACATCAAGATTATTGTTAACATCAAGATTATTATTTAAAGCCTCTTCTACGGAATCTGGAATGAGATGTTACCTTTTCGCTTTGAAGGTAGGGGAGACTATGGTGAAAATGATGGAAAGTAAGTGTCTGTCTGTCTGTCTGTCTGTCTGTCTGTCTGTCTGTCTGTCTGTCTGTCTGTTGTCTGTCTGTCTGTCTGTCGTCTGTCTGTCTGCTGTCTGTCTGTCTTTCTGTCTGTCTGTCTTCTGTCTGTAATTGTCTGTCTGTCTGTCTGTCTGTCTGTCGTCTGTCTGTCGAATTTCATTCTTAATTTTATTCAAGAACTTTATTACCATGCTTTTTTTTCCATCTTGTATATCTGGCAAATCTCTGCTGGTTTCCTTTGTATGAACAAAGAATAAAATATGCAAGTAACCCATATAAAATCTAAGCAAATAAGTAAAAATCGTAAGAACCGGTAAGGAACGTCGTAAATTAAAAAATAAATTAAATCAAATGCATGATCAAAATAATTTCAAGTAGAATTTACATACAATTCTAAACACGAAATGCATTCTAACTTTCAAGCCATCATGACACATCTTTCAAGATCTACCTTACTTTCAACATTCATTAAACCAAACAGAAAACCATTATAAAGAAGCAAACGCAAAGGCAAAGAAAAATATCGGAAGAAATCAACACCGGAATCCATCGATCACCAAGAACTGAAGGTATTGTAATTTGAAGATCGTGCGAATTCCCTCACAAGCACTGGGACAATGAGAAAATCTGCCTTCATGCACTGCAACCTGATGCACTTACCCACCTGCACCTCCAAGTGACTCATAACCGAACGCACTCGCTTCTTGCGGACAATACCATCTCAAATTCACGGTGGTTCACGAGGACCAAATTGAAACTGCAAAAGGCTAAGAAGTCAGTCCTAAGACACGGCGCGTGATGGCACTGTCATGCTTTCAGGTCAGTAACAAGTACTGCCCATCTGGTTAAATTACAACGACACTTACACCTGAAAACTGGTTCAGGTAAACCCTGTTTGCACGACGTAAAAATGCTCGCAAGGAATACAGAAGAAAAACAATAGGCAGGAATGTGGCCCTGACTTTCCAACACAACGTGCCAACACTCATTTCGTGGTGGTAAATCACGACGCATCATATTCGATGAAGACTACCTACTTTCAATTTGGACGTGGATATCAAATCAAAAATATTAAAAGACCTTCACCACTTGTAAACACGAATTTCACTAATTGATTATTATCACGTTAAACAATAAAGGTTCCTTGTTATATATGTATATACATTAAATATAAATATATATATATATATATATATATATACAATACATATATATATATATACATATATATATTACAAATAAACAACGAATCACTAGCATAGTTATGTATGTATACATATGTGTGTATAGTAAATATTCGTTTATTTGTGATATAGTATATATATTACATGCTTGTGATTCGTATTTATTTGGATTATATATATATATATATATATATATATATATATACATATATCACAAATAGATAAACGAATCACTAGCATAACTTTTATAATATATATATATATATATATATATTAATATATATCTCACAAATAGATAACGAAGCACCAGCATAATTATATATATATATATATATATATATAATGTTATATATATATGGTGTATGTTTGTATATATCATAAATAAACAACGAATCACTAGCATGGTTATGTATTATATATATATATATATATATATATATATATATATATATATGCATATCATAAATAAAACAAATAACGAATATTTATATATAATTACATACATATATTTTGTGTATATAACAAAAATTAATATATGATTAAACCATTTAGTGTGCATGAACCGTAATCATATAAAGCAGCAGCATGTAACCGGAAATCAGACAACCATATAATCTTAATGCAGAAGAATGACTGCCGAAATGAATGCTTAAACAGGACAAGAATAACGGCATCATCAACAAAAGTAAGCGGATGGTCTTAGGAGAGAGAGAGAGAGAGAGAGAGAGAGAGAGAGAGAGAGAGAGAGAGAGAGAGAGAGAGAGAGAGAGAGAGAGTGTGGGAAGGTGGGCGGGTTAGTGTGGAAGAATCATTGTATATTCAATAATGTATTAAATCGTTGTAACAATTTCTTTGGAATTGGAGAGAAACATTCGCCACGTTTTACGAAACTGCTCCTAGAGCGATAACTGGCCCCTAATGACCCTATGCCAACCTCTCTCTCAAAACTTCCCATCTGGTGCAATATTGGACACAGCAGAAGGACCTGTGGCAAAAATTCGGTAATTGCCTCTGGAAAAGTTACCAAATTAAAGAAGAAGAATAATCACCTATAATCGGTACTTTCCCTCGAGTAATGGAACTGTTCATCTGCCGGAGGGAATTTGCTTCGTAAGATTCTCATTGCACTGTCAAATACACGAGACCTCATTGGGAGACTCACAGTATGATTACTATCGGCGTTTCATTTCACTTGGAATATTATGTCATATTTATGACTAAAAGGACACTTCTCAACACTGACTAAGTTACCTAGGCCATGGCCATAGCAAGAGCTGTCATTAAAACTTACACAGGTGCATAAATCTAACTCATTTTATATCTCGCCATTCCATAGCTTAAAAGAAACACTCTTCGATTACTTGGAGTAAACTCACATCCCACACAACTTTTTCGCATAAAGAATTCTGAAACAAGAACGCTCAAAATTTTCAATAAATGACCAACCATTCCTTAATGTCCAGAGAGTGATGATGATGACTGGAACTCTTATGAAAATATGAAGACGCCGCCTTCACATATATATATATATATATATATATATATATATATATATATATATATATATATATATATATATATATATACACACACACACATATATATATATATATATATGTGTGTGTGTGTGTATATATGTATGTGTATTTATATATATTATATATATATTTATATATATATATATATATATTATCTATATATATATATATATATATATATATATATATATATATATATATATATATATATAGTTTATTTATATTGGCGATGACCGAAACGACGAATTAACTCATCATAATCTGTTAACAATAATTCTATATTGTGGATGCCATACAACTGTATCTATTAAGGCAATGGCTCTTAAAATTAGATTATATCAGATTCCTTTTGCAGAAAACTAGAAGGATTATGGTGATCATGATGCTAATATAAATGAATTTCAACAATCAACAAGAATTACCATTAAACCATTTAAGAAAAGACTTCACACAGCTACACGATGCGTCGAATTAGTTAACGCTGTGGTAAAGGACTTCAATCAATTAACAGCAAAAGTTTCGAAAGCCAGCTTACTGACTACGATAAAGTTCGAAACGCCAATATAATATATATCTATATATATTATATATATATATTATATATACTATATATATATATATACGTCTATATATATTATGTGTGTATGTGTACTTTCGACATTAGATAAGCGCTAAATTTGTGCTGAATAAATCTGTCACTAATCGAATAACCAAAGAGTCACCAATATTACATTTCCTCATAAATCACAACAATAACTTGATAAATTTCGAAAACGAAGACTGCTAATATCTATGCAAAAATATACAAATTTATTAACTACTAGGTCTTCACTTTAAAAGGACGATCAATAATTTCTACCTAGATCAATATTTGATGTAAATTAATCACCTCTGTAACTAAAGTATTTCTTTAAGACCTGTTCGCACACATTAAAAATAACAAAGCAGTATACAAATAATGAAACAACTAGGCTACATCTTGCACTACAAGAAAAAGTGAGAATCTAGCAGAGTTCCCCTTCATTTCTTCCACTCTGCCCCAGCGAAAATCACAAAGTTCACAGAAAATGGATTTTCTCTTTTCAGGGGGGTAAACCATCCTAGTTTTACCATCCCCACCAAGTACTATTAACAATTCTATGACAGCCAGGTTTTAAATATGGAATTAGAAAAAAAAAAACTACATATGGGGAGAGAGAGAGAGAGAGAGAGAGAGAGAGAGAGAGAGAGAGAGAGAGAGAGAGAGAGAGAGTATATAACCAAATATACGAAAAACGTAGGTAGAACATCACAGCCAGGGGCCAAGGCAGGCCACCTACCATCAATGCAAGCCACCCTCCGAAATACATTATAACGCGTCCTGACACCCGAGATGGGCATCAGTCGCGACTTCTTGTTGGTGAGAAACGGAGCTAAAGACCTCTACTCTCCTTTCGAAGTAAGTATTTTCTCCAAAGTTTAGTAAATTAAGGCCCAAATTTTAAGATTTAAACAGAGGGTACTGAAAACGGTCTCAAACGTAGTGCAAATCTCACAAAAACGCGTTCAAATTTTTCTTTATTTTTAACTCGAGGTATTTAGAAGATTGACGCCATCTCGATGTTTACGGAGTAGCTTGTGTCAATAAACTAACCATTTCCTGTGATAAATCCGCACACCACTTGTACCCACAGACGCTGGAGCACTTTTATCACAACAATCGAAACACGATTTCTCATCAACAACAAGCCAGGCGTAAACAGCTGTTTGGGTAGAAGATGACGAGAAGCGTGCTCTTGTGCTAATTTTTAAATAAGTAGTAAAACATCAATATTTTACATATTTATGATGATTAATTTGAAAATATTCGTTATTGAAAAAGTAACTCGACTCTGACTCAAATTTAAGTAATTATTTTTCTGATTAGAACGTTCTTTCAAGTTCTGTATTATGACGTCACGACATCTTTTGACTTTCGTACCTATTGTAAATAATTGCTATACTCAACTGTCATTGCAGAACAGTTTACAGTTATTCATGCAGATTGTTATCAGCTATACATGTAATTGTTATAATCGTAATGCGCTTATATATCTTTATTATTTACTTTTTGGATATATGAAGATGTTTTACTGCTGGATTATCGCCGTAGTGTGACGCAATCGTTTTCGGTCCATGGGCCTCTGTCTGTTTTCGCACCATAAGAAATTATGGGGCCGAATTTGCAATGACCAGAAAGTCGTTAAAAGAGGAAAGTTAGCATTGAGGGCATATGTTTTGACTGACGAAAAAATTTATTCAATAGCTAGCTTTGTAAAAAATACTTGGTTATCAAAAACTTGATTGACAACTCAAGCAGCATGTCTACTATGGGTTTCAGAGACAGTGCAAGCACGTTTTTGGGCTACCTACCTATTTCTGTAACGAACACTCGTAAACAGAACGAGATTTTTCTTTAGTGCATTACCCCCAGTGCCGTAATTTATAAGGGTATCGTGAATCACTAATCGTAAAGAATAAACTACACTTGTCCTTGTACTAATAGACCAAAACTCCATTATCCAGAAATGGATAGGAACACACCAGTAAACAGCTCCACCTACCCTCTCCCCCCACCTCCACCGCCACCCCTGTCCTTCTTCCTTCCTTCACCTTCCCTTCTCTCTCTCTGAAAGTTGTTGCAGTTTAAACTTATTTTCTATGATTTTTCCATCTATCTATCTAATAATAGTAGTTTACATTGGTGGATATATCTAACGATTCACTCGGTTGTTACCTGCCCATTGACCGATATATTTATACACTGATCCACTCAACTCTCTCTCTCTCTCTCTCTCTCTCTCTCTCTCTGTTTCTTTTATCGTAATTCGAAAAATGAACAAGAAAATATATTTCATACTTGTATAGCATTATTAAATACTTTCAAGTTTTTTAATTCAGTCGTAATGATGAATGTAGGTGCATCTACTAGTGCTCGCAAATAGTTAAGCAGGACATAGGTATGTAAAACATTTAAAAATGAAGAGAGAGAGAGATGAGAGAGAGAGAGAGATGAGAGAGAGAGAGAGAGAGAATGAGAGAGAGACGGAATAGGAAGGGACATTAAAACTACCTTGGGAAATGAAAATCCCTATAATCCAATAATTATAGCCTCAGGGTTTGTCTCGAAAACCATTCAAAGGTCTGTCACACAAGTGTAAAGTTGTTTTGAAAATTTGGCAGACATGTCTCCTCATAGCGTATAGTGTTGCTGATGAATGAGGTTGTGTTGTTTATTGTTAATTATTAACCTCCTATATACCCTACATGGTTGGGGGACCCTTTGTGAATGCTGGTTTTGTGTTGGGTAAATATTTTGGAGAGAGGTTGGGAAGGAATCCGTGCGTGCGCTAATTTTCATCACGAAGACATGTTTTAAACAATAATAGCCACTTGATTTATGTTTCATTTTTATGACAATTTGTGTGGTTTATGTATGCTCTAATTTTAGTTTAAAAATATTAAAAAAATTTTCATGCACAACAGTTTATATTGCCATGGTAATAAATGAATTTATTATTTAGTTAGTAAATAATCGGAACATTGGGTAGCATTTCACGTAGGGCAAAGGGATGGGCCCACTTGCCCCTCACCCGGATATCGTCATTTCAGCGAGTGAAAATATGGCTCAGGTTTACTATGTCAACTGAACGACTTAAGGAGGTTACAGATTCTTTAGTAACGAACATTGACCCTCCAAACTGGGTATAAGACTATAAACAAAACGTTGAAATTGGTGAAATTAGGCTATGTATTGGAAGTATATATACATAAATATTTTAAAGCAATTTTATCATTATTGCATTACTATGACAACTAGAATTCATGGAAACAGTTTATAATAATGGAACGGCGTATGTGTGAAGCCTCCACTAATGTGGCAACGATGATTTTGCCATTCTTAGCATGCAAACATTAAAGCATGCAAACATTAAAGGTTACATTTATTTCTGGCATACGATTATTTAAGAAATTCAAAATACTAATAAAGACTGAAATCAATGAAAAGTGCTAGCAAAAACAAAAAAGCAAAAAAAAAAAAAAAAAAAAAAAAAACGTAGGGTCGTTCTTACTCTATGCACTTTTCCGTATTCGTTCCTCTATGGTTTTCGGCAGCCAGATGTACGAAAACGTTAGAAACATTTGATTTTATCTACGTTAGAAATATCTGTAATTTTTCGGGGTAATTTGGTTGCAAAATGGGATAATATACATGAATTAAATCAAAATTTTTAAATAACAATGTAAATTTAAACTAAATAACGAGTAAAGTAAACAGTTAAGGGAATAAAACTTTGCAGTTTCGTCGTCTGTCGTCGTCTGCTGTTTGTAATTGTGTTTATGGCGCGCGCGCTTAGAAACCAGGAACAGCAACGGGTTAAAGTGCAATGTGGAGTGAACTGAGACCAAAATGTGTATAATAACAATCAAATAAGCACTGTGGAGTTTCAGTTGTGATGGCAGTAAGGATAAAAACCGCCGATTACAAGGTAAGAATGAATTCAGTTCCAACCATAACCCCGGAATAACAAGTTTCATACTTTCACTAATATAGGCAACAAAATGTTGTTTTATTGTGCTGATTACAACTGCAATCTTGAGTAAGATCAATAAACGTTACATACATACGCTAACATTGTTCAATGAGTGCTGGGAAGGCTGGGGAAAGATGGTGGCCGTCACTGATGAGAACCGTCCATGAAAAAAAAAACGTAGCCGCCATATTGGATTTCAAAACTGCCTTGAAAACATATTTTACGAAGAGCTCACATGCTTATTTTAGTTCGTATGGGGCTTTCATTATCACAATATGTTGACGAAACTTCAGTCTTTTAAATGGTATGCTTAGAGTTGCAATTGTATTCATGTTTCACCAATTAAATATCGAGTGAATAAGACCCGTCTACCGTGATGAGGGTTGGCCTGTTGTGATGTTTCCCCCTATATTTACCTGTAGGTGATGTGCAAATTTCACTT